>NC_079538.1:2934632-3062132 GCF_003711565.1 Takifugu flavidus
TATATCTGTCAACATACACTCCACAGCTTACAGGAAACACTCGTGGCGTGTGTGTGTGTGTGTGTGTGTGTTAGATATATCTGTCACCAGTTTTACCCTCTCACATACTTGTCTCACCCACCAACACATTAAGAGTTCTGTCATCTGTCGTCATGCCAACCTGTGTTCACCATCCTGGTCTGTGTGATTCTGCAGCTCTGATTGGTCGAGACCTGTCAGAGGGCCAGTCTGGCTCCACCCACTGTTACCTGGATTTTTCCCCTCTCCCGGTTAGGGTTTTTTTTTCACAAGTGTGTGAATCTGAGACTTGTTTGTGTTGAAAGACATGTTCGTGTTCTTCATCAGCGTCACACACACACTTGTGGCCTCTCCTCACGTCAGGGCTGCTGTTCCTCACCGCAGAGCTCCCACATGTTCTGGTCAGCATCAGCATCACCTCAGGAGGGTTTCTATCAGCTCACACATTCCTGCAGCTTCAGCACACAGACCCACATCAGAAGGTGGGCGGTGACATCACACTCAGGGGGAGGAGCTTAATCAATCACAACCCTGGTTCTATTTAAATGTCAGGGGGATCTGATAATAGTCCTCACACATGCACTCACACATGCATTCACACAAACGCCCTTACAATTGTGCTCACTCATGCTGTTTGTCACTGTTTTAATTTGAGGGGTCACCACTAGTCCAATAGTTTTTATAGTCTGAGAGTGACGTCAAACCTCTGAATTATTAACTGTTTGATAAAAACTGTGGTTGAATTATCTGACAACGTGCTTCTGTTTCTGTCTGCTCCTAGTTCTGGAACTTGACCCTGGCTTTGTGACCTCCCGACCCCACACGTTCCACTGATGTTTTTGTGTGTCTCGGTGTGTGTGTCTATGTCTGTGTTTTTGTGGGACATTCTAAAGAGAGAAGGTGGGTGTGGGAAAGACCTGGTCAGCCATCTCCAACCCTCCAGGACACACGCGGTCAGCTGATATCTAACTCCCCCAACTCTCCCAGCACTTCAGCTTTATCTGTATGTGAGCGTGTGTGTGTGTGCGTGTGTGTATGCACGCGTGTGTGTTTTACAATATTTACAGTTTAGCTGTAGCTCTGCGAACTACGGGGGATTATTCCTCCCTTGTTCCCAGGCTGGCTCTCCCAGGACGTTTGACCTGACATCATGCCCTCTTTTGCCCTCCTTCTGCCCCTCTTGATGCTTCCTGCCCCCTTCAGAAGTTACAACAGACTCCTATTGTGATGGAGCCTATGCCTCACACACACACACACACACACACACACACACACACACACACACACACACACACACACACACACACACACTCATATAGGGCACAAAGTAATCTTTTGATCAGAGTCATTTTGGCAGGTGAGTGCAGGTGTTTCACAGACATTCTTTTTGATTTAGTGGTCCTGTAACAATGAAAGTGGGGGAGAAGCACAAAAAAGGAAGTTGGACAAAAGGAGGAAGAGAATGAAGGAAAGAAACACAAAAAAGTGAGATTTAAGGATGATGGATGACCAAGGCAGAGAAAAGAAGGAAGGAAAGAAGTGTGTGTGCATTCATTTACACGAACAAGCTGGCTGGTTCAGAGAGAGTGAAGGAAGAAAGAGTGTTAGGCCAGTGCTAATGGAGGAGATGGAGAAGTTGAGGAGCGACCAAGACGGACAGGATCAGAATCAGTTGGACATTAGAGGAGGAAAAGCCAGAACTGCCAGTCATACGTGGGTAGAGAGGCCATAAATTCGAGAAGAGGATTGATAACATCTGCAACATCAGGATTGATAACATCTGCAACATCAGGATTGATAACATCTGCAACATCAGGAAGAAATCAAAAGTCATCCTTCAATACATTTTGTAACTGACAAAAGTTTTTGAACGGAGAAACGTTCTTTTTTATCAGCTGCAGCTTGCAGGACCCTAGAAAAGAATTGGCGGCGAGCGCCCCCTGTCGACACGCTCTGAGCCCTGCAGTGCCGCTGCCGTCCATTCCTGTCTACCATCCAAGAGGCAGGCTCAGCTTGGCTGCTTTTCACCGGAAGCGGAAGTGCCTTCTGAGTTCGCCGTTGTTTTCCGGAGCGATTGTTTTCCTCTGTTTTAACATGGAGTACAGGCTCATCACGGCGGTCTCCGGGTTCCCGTGTCTGTACGACCGCAGCTCGCCGACGTACCGAGACCTGAACATGCGGGGCGACGCCTGGAGGGAGGTTTCCCAGCTGGTCGGAGTCAACGGTGAGCGGATCGCTGCTGCTCGCAGCCCGGCCGTGTGGTTCCGATCGCTCCAAAAGCGAATATTAAACACGCCTGGCCTTTCATTCACTGCTGAATCCCCTTTTAATTGTATAAAACACTCTTTTTAACGGTGCTGCTGCGTTCGTTTATACGTGGTCTGTACATGGTATGTGGTATATACACGGTATAAACACGGTATATACGTGGTGTAGGCATGGTATATATGTGGTGTATATATAGTAAACACACAGTATATATGTAGTATATACGTGTTATAAACACGGTACATATGTGATATATACATGGTGTATATGTGGTGTATGTGTGGTATATACAGTATGTGTGTGTGTCCACCGAGTATATGCCATGTTTAAACACTGTATATACACAGGTATATATGTGTTAGAGAGTCCACTTGACTGTCTGCTGGACCTTAATGGATTACTATGACTCGGTTGGACAAGAACGTACATGCACTTTGTGTACGTGCATTAAACAGATTGTGTCAATTGAAATTCCTATAGAAATCTAACCACAGGATATTGTCGCTCCTTTGTATTTTTATAATGAAAATAAATGTGCTATATGACACCGTTGGCTTGATTAAAGTGGCGTCCGTTTTCTGTTCAGAGACGGACTGCAGGAGGAAGTGGAAGATGCTTCGGGACCAGCACCGCCGCGAACGCTACAGGGAGCGAGAGCGACGTGAGAGTGGCGTGGGTCTCCTGAACTATCGTCCATGGAGATACGCAGCCATCTTGTCCTTCCTGAACCCCTTCATTGATGCCAGGGCAGCTGGAACCAACGGCTGGGCTCTGGATCCGCGAACTCCTCAGCAGGACATGGTGGGCTGCAGCATGAACATGGAGATGCGCAGCGACGATGACGACAGCTATGGTGGGACAGGATCCAGCTGTGTTATATTCACAAGCTTCCTCTGGGATCTCAGTTTAAACGCTTCTCTTTTTTGTTGTAGAACATTTGTTTTAGAGGATATGTTAAAACCGGCTCCAGATTCTGAGATTCTGGCTCATTTCCATTACTCTCCTCTCTGCAGGGATTGCAGTCGCCGATGCTACAACCACGACAGCGTCGTGCTCGCCGGGGTCGATGTCAGAGTTTGTGCAGAGGAAGCGTTCATCATCTGTTGGTGCTGAAGATGCCAGACAGAAAGAAGCCCGGTTGGATCAGGGCGCCGTGGCCCCTGTGGTACAGCACATGCAGCAGGTTAATGTGAGGGAGCTGTGTGAGACCATGATGCAGGCGGTGACATCTCTCGCCACATCATTAGCCTCGTCACAATCAGATACGACTGCACTCCACCCCTCGCAGCTGCTTAAGACCGAAGAGCTGGAGGTCACAGATGCCGAGCTGTTGGACCCGACCGATGACGAATACGAGTCGCCCAGGTCAGTTCGATACGGCAGGAAGAACACTGAGGGTCTGCTGGAGGACTGTCCGAAGAGGGGGGACGCCCAGAGGGAGCAGGATGTGGAGCAGAGGGATCACGTGACCCTGTTCTTATTGAGCCTGGCGCCGGCCATCAGGAGGCTTCCTGCTGAGAAACAGTCATGGGTCAAAACCAAGGTTCAGCAGATTGTTCATGAGGCCGAGTTTGGACCCACCAGCTTCCAGTGAGATGCTGTTATGCAGAATTAGTAGAGTCACGCAGAATTTCAAGTTTAGATCATTTAGTTTGTTTGTAAACTATGTGCATACACTTTAGTTTAAAAAGCTTTTTTCTGGTTTACTGACCTGTACCTGAGTAATGGAAGTTGGGGAACAAACATCTGTATTGAACGGCACCAAAGCCTATTTTTAATGGGTCTTAAAGAAGCCCTGTTCCCCCTTTAATTTTGATGTGGAAGAGATGTTACCATATATGTAAGTTACCATAGTGACAAGATTTATGCTGTTTAATGGTGAACTACAGTTATTACAGTCAATGCTTAAATCACTCTTTAACTTCTTTTTACTGTATGTATAAAAAAATAAAAATATTCCATACAGTGTAAGCTTTTTTCTTTGTGTACAGAAGAACACTGACGTGGTCTGAGCAGTACCTCTTTGTATAAGTATGAAATGTTTTTATCAAGTCTATAGATATGCCATTTCTTTTGGGACATCTTTTGGGACAATCTTTTCCTCCCGGCAAAGATTTTGAAGCTGACTTCATTTAAATTTCGCTGTAAAGATGTATAATAAAGAATAATCAAAAGCGAATCTCTGCCTCCTGCTGTACTCGCGCAGTGGTGCAGCTCAACATCCGGGTCATGTTGGTCAGCTGATGAAAACACGGAAGTGTTTGGGTTGAAGTGGTCCGCGGGATGCTGGGGCTGCTGGAGCAGACTGGAACCACCTGTGTCAACTGTGAGTTCGTGGACCGAGTCAGAACCTTTGTGACATCACCGTGACAGTGACGTTTGACGCACAGTCGTCAGCTGTGAGTCCTCTTATCTCACTTTTAGTCAGTTCTGTCTCTCTGTTCGTCCGTCCAACCTTTAGAGCAGTCTACACTTGATTAACGCAAATGAGCAGAAGTTACAGAGAATTCTGGAAATGTAGTCAGGAGATGGTTGGGAAACGGGCCACTCGGGAGATAGGCCATCGAGGCATATACAGTATACCTGCACAGGCCCTGAGCACCAGAGCAATAGAGGCCAGGGTCTACCATACCAGACCAGACCCCAGGTGCAGACTGGGTGGAGATGCCCCTGAGACAGTCCAGCACATCACAGCAGGGTGCAAGATGCTAGCAGGCAAGGCGTACATGGAGCGGCAGAACCAGGTGGCATAGTGTACAGGAACATCTGCACTGAGTATGGACTGGAGGTCCCAGGGTCCAGGTGGGAGACACCCCCGAAAGTGATGGAGAACAAGCAAGATCCTGTGGGACTTCCAGATCCAGACTGACAAGATGGTGGTGGCCAACCAGCCTGACATAGTGGTGGTGATAGATGTAGCAATCCCAAGTGATAGCAACATCAGGAAGAAGGAACACGAGAAGCTGGAGAAGTACCAAGGGCTGAAGGAGGAGATGGAGAGAATGTGGGGCATGAAGGCAACAGTGGTCCCAGTGGTGATCGGGACACTAGGGGCAGTAACACCCAACCTGAGTAGATGGCTCCAACAGATACCAGGAACCACATCAGAGATCTCTGTCCAGAAGAGCGCAGTCCTAGGAACAGCTAAGATCCTGCGTAGGACCCTCAGACTCCCAGGCCTCTGGTAGAGGACCCGAGTCTGAAGGAAGGAGGCACCGCCCAGGAGGGCGAAGAGGATTTAAAAAAAAAAAAAATTGTATTATGTTATTGAATAATAGCATAAAAGTATTGTGAAGCTAGTTGACTTTATAACTTCTGAATAAGGTCATTCTGAATTTGGTTTTTACTTTCAGACTTAAACAGACTTCATTATCGATCATAACTTGAATATTGATCATCATGGATGATTACTTTTGATTAAAGAAAAATACCTCGTTACAATTAGAGTGGAGCATTTATCCGTTTATTTATTTACTGATTTTACTTGTGTTGGCCCAGAGGTTCAGTTGACCGAGTCCTGTCCTGTTACTGTCCAACTGTTGTAGTGACTCTATATTTCCAGCAGGCGGCGCTGCAGCCCGCTGACCATGGTGAAGGTTTTCCGCTGTCCAGCACGTCACGGCTACGCTGTGGAAGTTTCTCCATTCATTGCTAACAGGCTGGCCTGCTCTGCCTCACAGTACTACGGCATCGTAGGTGAGGAAGAGAATGGAATAATCCGGATTAAATTAGATTAGAACTTTTCGCCATAATAAACAGAATGAATGTGGATTTTTAGGCTGCGGCTCCTTGTTGGTTCTTGACGTGACAGAAACAGACATTCATCTGTTGAGACGGTACGATTCTATTATTTCCTCTGATCTGTCATTTGATCTCTTTTCCTCCTTTTCATCACTGTTGCCTCAGATGAGTGTGTTTCGTTGTCTTTGTTAAAGATTTCACTGAGCGTGTGTGTGTGTTTGTGTGTGCGTGTGCACACCTTAGCTGGGAATGGGGCGACGGTCTCTTCGATGTATCTTGGAGTGAAACCAATGAGCACGTTTTGGTGGCTGGGGGCGGAGACGGAAGTCTGCAGCTGTGGGACACAACCAATCAGAACGCTCCGCTGAGGGTCGTCAAAGAACACACTCAAGAGGTGCATCTCACACACACACACACACACACACAGGATGTAGAGACTATGTGTGTGTGTGTGTGTGTGTGCAGGTGTATTCTGTGGACTGGAGTCAGACCAGAGGAGAAAACTTGATTGTTTCAGGATCATGGGATCAAACCATTAAAGTGGTGAGTATAGTTTATATGGTTTATTTAGGTGTTGGCGGTGTCTTCCATTGGTTTATTATTTTAATTTTTAATTGTTTTGTGTGTTTGGCCGTCTGACGCCATGGTGGTTGGTGGTGGGGACCAGGAGGTGGCCCTGGTGACCCATGTCCAATTAGTCCTTGAATTTGGCCGCCCGGATGAACATTGTTTTGTTTGTGGCGAAGGCAGAGCAGGTGAACCGGCTGGTGGAGGCCGGTGTCAGTGTTGGTGGAAGGTTTGAGGCGGTGCTGCCTCTGAGCCAGCCGGCCACCAAAGTCTCCCTGTCCAACGTGCCCCCGTTCATCATGGACGGGCTTCTGTGTGGGGAGTTGTCCAGACATGGCAGGATCGTTTCTCATGTCTGGATGTAAATCTCCACTACTGAAACACAGCTTACATGATCCTGAATAACAATGAGGATCTAAATGTGTGTTTCAAAATGTGTGTTTGATTATGTCCTGTTCGCCTCATCGATGAACGAGAAGTGTTTTGGCTGTGGTGAAGCGGGACATTTAAATAAAATGTCTCCGTATGGAGCCAAATCGGCTGCGTAGGGCTTGGGAGAGCGGCCCGGGGCCACTGCTGATGGACCTGTCACCAGAGCCGAGGGTCCGTGGGTAGACAGGGCAGCCCCGGTGAATAGTGACAGGTGAGGGTGAACAGGTGGGGGAGACAAGGGAGGTGGGGGAGACTGGTGGTGTGTGTGTGTGTGTGTACAGGTGGGTGAGATACAGTAAGTGGCGTACCTGGCAGGTCCGTGGTAGACAATGTCTGCCTCATTCGGGATGTTTTGGTCTCCGGTTCAGTGTGTGGGGGGGTGAGTGTTGGTCTACTTTCTTTAGATCAAGAAAAGGCTTTTGACCGTGTTGAACACAGCTTCCTGTGGAGAACTATGGACAGGTTTGGGTTCAGAGCTGGTCTGATAGCCAAGATCCAGGTGCTGTACAGTGACATTGAGAATGTGCTGAAGGTCAATGGCAGCGTGTGCGCTCCTTTTAGAGCAGGGGTCGGCAACCTAAAATGTTGGAAGAGCCATACTGGACCAAAAAAACAAGAAACAAATCTGTCTGGAGCCGCAAAAAATTAAAAGCCTTATACAGGGCTTATAATAAAGGCAACACATGCTGTAAGTGTCTATATTAGCTGTATTAGCCTACTTTCCAAATGATAAGTGGGCTACAAATACATAATGAGCATTCATGATGAAATGTTTATTTTCCCTGCAGCGCATCCTGGAGAGAATGACGCACCACGTAGCCACTCTGCTGTACGATGACGCTTTAAGTTTAACTTCCGTTATAATGAGATGTTGAAATTAAATATTTACTATACACATTTATACAGCATTGGAAAACTTTAAGAATGTTTGTCACGTTTTTCCTCCTACAGAAATTATATTAAAACAATTACCATTTTCATATTTTTGAAAAAGCTCCAGGGAGCCACTAGGGCGGCGCCAAAGAGCCGCATGCGGCTCCAGAGCCGCGGGTTGCCGACCCGTTTTAGAGTGTGTAGAGGTGTCCGACATGCTCTGTGCGCTCTCCCTGGAACCCCTCCTCCATAAACTACATTTGAGTGTTGTTTTTACCTCTTTTTAATAGTGATGTGGTTTTATCTGCCTACGTTGATGATAGAAGAACTGGGAGAATGTTGTTGACAAGGTTGAGGAAAAATGAAAGAAATGGAGCTGGCTGCACTCGGAGATGTCGTACAGAGGAAGGGTGCTGGTTATAAACAGCCTGGCAGGCTCGCTGCTGTGGCTCCGTTTGGCCTGCTTAGAGCTGCCACCAGGCCGGCTGTCCCAGATCCAGGCTGGGACAGCTACCACTGGGTGGACCCTGGGTTCCATGCTGGGACTACGATCGCTGGTGGAGAGAAGTCAGGAGCTCTGTGGAGGCTCTCTGTGAACCGAGTTCGACCCCAGGGACACCTTCCCTGACCTCCAGCGGAGCCCTGGCCCCGTGGCCCTTTCCTGAACGTCTGCTACAAGTATAAACTGGGCCCCCGTGGAGCAGACAACAAGACTTTTTACTTGAATTAATGTCTGGGGCTGCTCAGCAGAGCTGCCCCTGGGTGGACAGACAGACTCGGGGGGACCCAGTAGCGGGCTCTGTACCAACCCCCCATCAAAAAAAAGACTGGAGACCTTCAGTGGAGGATCCTGAATGCTTTCATCTGTTTTAAACCGCAGCGTCTCCAACGTGTGTCCGTTCCTGGTCTGTCTGAGACAGGTTTTCAAGTTTTTACAGAGTGTAGCCGACTCAGGTTTTTTTTTGTGTGTGTTTTAAACGCACCAGGTGTCAGGTCCTAAAGTTTGTAATTGGACAGGCTAAACTCTTACCTGACACATAGGGACCAGATACAGGACGAGTGACGTGGTGGCCATGCGGAGGCAGAACATTAGAGCCAGACTGAGCCCGAGTTCTGCTTCTACAAGGCCACCATGAACCTGGAGGTGTCCCAGCAGCTGTCATGAAGGTGTCCTGTGTTCAGAGAGAACTGGAACTCACAACCTACACTGATTGAGTGATTCTTATGATACGTGTTTTATTCTGTTCATTATTGTAAATAAAAGTGGCGTCATAAGTCACAAAGTCACTCTCTGTCTCTCTAATCATCTTCCTGCTCCTCTCTCAGTGGGACGCTGCACTCGGCCAATCGCTGACCACGCTCAGAGGTCACGAAGGGGTCGTGTACAGCACCATTTGGTCCCCTCATATCCCAGGATGCTTTGCTTCAGTCTCAGGTGAGCCAATACCCAGACTGAGAGTTCACTCATACCTCTGGACACTTGGTGGCGCTGTTGGTGTGTTTCATTGCTGCAGCAGGAGCTCAGAGGGACTTTGAGCATCAGGTTGAGTCTCAGTAAACTTCAGTGTTTGTTTCAGTTTCATGTTAATAAGTAAACAAATCAGATAAAATATCTGATGTTTGTTCATTTATGTGCACAAAGTCTAATTTTCAGGGGGTCTTGGTAGATTTGCAGATGTATTTTCAGTTTAAATGATGCTTTTTAGAATATATTTCCAAATGTGAATTTTTAAAAAGCATGTGTAGCATCAGTGTTATAACAGTAAAATCAATCAGAACTTTAAACGCTGCTCAGAACACTGAAGGTGGGGATAAAAATCTGACTAAAGAGCTCATTGGGTCGAAATCCTGATGTGATTATTACTGCACTCGAGCTGCTAACATGGTAACATGCTAACTGTTAGCTTGCGGTTCACCTTCATCGTCTCACTCATCATCTGGAATAGTTCTGGAGATCATCCATCATCCACATTCATTCCTCCTCCACTAATTCTCTACAACTCTGATGTGCATCATTTCATTAAACTGTTTTCAATCCATCATTTCCCACCATTCTTCAGTGGACCGTCATTGTGCCTTTGAGCAAAAGGAGACAGAATGATGGCGTTTGGAGAAGGTGTTGGTGATGATCGATTGGTCCCGTCTCACATCTGATTGCTGCTGAAGGCAGAGAAGATGATCAATAATTCTGCTGTGATTGAAGTTTCCTGTGGTGTCAACAGCAAAGTTACACCTACATGCCTGTGTTGGCCGTGGATGGAGCTGGGTTTGAGCTGAGAGGTCAGCTGTTGGCCATGGGGGGGGTCTGCTATACTGAACTCAACCACCAGGGGGTGAAAACTAGAGAGCAGAGAACCCATCCCTGAGGAGCACCTTTAGACCTTTCTTCTCTGCAAAAGCTGTGTTTTAACATATGAAGCAGCTTTGCCAGAGGAAAAAAAGGTGTGTGTGTTTGTGTGTGTGTGTGTGAGTGTGTGAGAGAGAGAGAGAGAGAGAGAGAGAGAGTGAGTAAAGGCTCTTTGCAACACCTGCTGCCGTCAGCAAGTTTAGCTGGTGCACACACACACACACACACACACACACACACACACACACACACACACACACACTCCTCCACACTTGGCTGGGAAGTCAAGTGTGCGGGTAAAAGAACGAGTGAGGAGGAGGATGAATGAGAGAAGCGGAGGAGGAGGCAGGGTGAATGAACGAAGCAGGAGAATCTGCTGCAGACAGATTCAGATGTGTTCTCAGATGTTGACACGATTTCACCCTTTCACAGTTCCTGCTGCTCAGAGAGGATTTTAATCCTGTTAATCTCACCGAGGTTGGAGTTCCCCTCACCTTCATCTCATCTTTAGAACGCACAAAATGTTACCGTAAAAACTGCTGAGTTTCTGAAATGAGACGTTTGCCTGAAGACTCAACCCGTCTGCCTCTTTCTCCACTCTCATTTTGATATTAGTACATTTAATTTTTGTGTGCGTTCTTCTCTTCCTGGTTTGGGTCCAGACTTCTGAAAGAGGTGATGGATAGTTGGGAGGAAAGCGGTGGAAAAACTGCTGCCAGTGGAATAAAAGAGGAGAGAAGGAGGAGAGAGTGAAGGTTCTGTTTGTCGCAGTGTTGGCACAACCTCAAACATCATCCACGAACACACACTGACTCCAATATCTCCATCTTTACGGGGACTCTGCACCTTTTTCTGAAGGCATGAAAAAGTTGAAAAAAGCTTAAATGTTTCTAACACGATTTACATAAATTTACTGTAAAAATGTGCAAATCTTATCTGCAGGTCGGCTAATGTTAGCATGCTAAGCAGCTAGCTGTGTGTATGTGGTCCTGTCGCAGCATTTTGTGTGTGTGTGTTCCTCTCTTCTCTCTCTTTCTTCCCCTCCACTCAGCTCTCCACCAGCTGGAGGCTCCATCCAGTTGAGCCTTAAAAAACCTCTAAAATTTACCGAAGCTAATCGTTAAACTGGTCACCACTGGCGGTCCAGTTGGTTCTAGCTGTGGTTACAGGGTGGAACAGGATTATATTATATCTGTAGAACTGTCTCCATAGCTAATGGTTGCCATGACTACAAGATAAGACAGAACAAAAAGCAGCACTTTTCACCTCTGTAGAACCTCTGGACAGTCATTAATTTGGTTTCTATTTTTTTAGGTGACGGAACGCTCAGAGTTTGGGACGTGAAGAGAGCCGCGTGTCGATTGGCCGTCCCTGCGCACCAAGCTGAAATACTAACCTGTGATTGGTGCAAATATGACCAGGTAACGTCACCGTGAGCAACTGATATGGATTATTCTAATCTCAGAAAATTCGCATAATTCTCTAGAAGTGTGTGTGTGTGTGTGTGTGTGTGTGTGTGTGTGTGTGTGTGTGTGTGTGTTCAGAATATTATCGCCACAGGATCAGTGGACTGCAGTGTGTATATCTGGGACCTGAGGAACGTTCGACATCCTGTCAATCAACTGCTTGGCCACACCTACGCCATCCGCAGACTCAAGGTATACGCACACTCACACACACTCACACACTCACACACACACACACACTTACACACAAACAATACTATAAAGGACACTTTCTTCCTGGAATTTAGCTCAGACAGTGTGTTGCAGGGTTGACAGCATCAAAACACCCACTGAAATGGTTCTAATAAGATTTTACACACACACACACACACACACACACACACAAACCCTCATAGATTTATTGTTTGTGTTTAAGGTCAGTGATCAGATATCTGTCCCAGTCTAACCATCACATGTCTCTCCTGTCCCTTTATAACCATCACATGTCTCTCCTGTCCCAGTCTAACCATCACATGTCTCTCCTGTCCCAGTCTAACCATCACATGTCTCCCTGTCCCAGTCTAACCATCACATGTCTCTCCTGTCCCAGTCTAACCATCACATGTCTCTCCTCGTCCCAGTCTAACCATCACATGTCTCTCCTGTCCCAGTCTAACCATCACATGTCTCTCCTGTCCCAGTCTAACCATCACATGTCTCTCCTGTCCCAGTCTATCATCACATGTCTCTCCTGTCCCAGTCTAACCATCACATGTCTCTCCTGTCCCAGTCTAACCATCACATGTCTCTCCTGTCCCTTTATAACCATCACATGTCTCTCCCGTCCCAGTCTAACCATCACATGTCTCTCCCGTCCCAGTCTAACCATCACATGTCTCTCCTGTCCCAGTCTAACCATCACATGTCTCTCCTGTCCCAGTCTAACCATCACATGTCTCTCCTGTCCCAGTCTAACCATCACATGTCTCTCCTGTCCCAGTCTATCATCACATGTCTCTCCTGTCCCAGTCTAACCATCACATGTCTCTCCTGTCCCAGTCTAACCATCACATGTCTCTCCTGTCCCAGTCTATCATCACATGTCTCTCCTGTCCCAGTCTAACCATCACATGTCTCTCCTGTCCCAGTCTAACCAGCGCTCTGATTGTTTCCTGTCTTTTGAGCTGTACTGATTATTGATCAGCTGCTGTCCTCAGTTCTGTCCCTTCAGCAGGTCTCTGGTGGCCTCCTGCTCCTACGACTTCACTGTCAGGTGAGTCCAGACTCTGATCAGACCTTCAGGTCATTCCTTTGCTGACTGCAGATTGAAGTCATCAACAGGATTAAATTTGTTTTCTTACTCAACTTCAAAGATAAATGAGAATTATTTTCATATTATTGAGCCTTGACTCTTCAGTGAGTTTTTAATGTCGAGAACAAACACTCTTCTGATATTCTGTCATCACACTCACACAGGAGGTAAATAAGGGATGGCTGATGGACAGATGGCTGGATGGTGGACAGTTGGATGGATGGTGGACAGTTGGATGGAAGGCTGGTGGACAGATATATGGATGGATGGATGGATGGTGGACAGATAGATGGATGGATGGTGGACAGATAGATGGATGGATGGTGGACAGATAGATGGATGGATGGTGGACAGATAGATGGATGGATGGTGGACAGATAGATGGATGGATGGAAGGCTGGTGGACAGATAGATGGATGGATGGTGGACAGATAGATGGATGGATGGTGGACAGATGGATGGATGGATGGATGGAAGGCTGGTGGACAGATAGATGGATGGATGGTGGACAGATGGATGGATGGATGGAAGGCTGGTGGACAGATAGATGGATGGATGGTGGACAGTTGGATGGGTGGAAGGCTGGTGGACAGTTGGATGGATGGATGGTGGACAGATAGATGGATGGATGGCTGGTGGACAGATAGATGGATGGATGGCTGGTGGACAGATAGATGGATGGATGGCTGGTGGACAGATAGATGGATGGATGGCTGGTGGACAGATAGATGGATGGATGGCTGGTGGACAGATAGATGGATGGATGGCTGGTGGACAGATAGATGGATGGATGGATGGTGGACAGATGAACAGTGCAGTGGTGCTTGTGAGAAACTTCTTGCTCCATTGATCTTAATTGACCCGTCCTGTTAATAACAGGATGGTGCTGAGGGGGTCCTGCTTCATTTCTAATCTCTGAAACTGCTGATCAGGCTGTTGTTCACCATCACTTGGTAATGAGGGAGGGATGATGGAGGGAGGGATGATGGAGGGAATAATGATGGAGGGAGGATGGTGGAGGGATGAGGGAGGGAGGGAGGATGGAGGGAGAGATGGTTGAGGGAGGGAGAGATGATGGAGGGATGAGGGAGGGAAGGATGATGGAGGGAATAATGATGGAGGGAATAATGATGGAGGGATTAATGGTGGAGGGAATAATGGTGGAGGGAATACTGATGGAGGGAATAATGATGGAGGGATTAATGGTGGAGGGAATAATGGTAGAGGGAATAATGATGGAGGGAATAATGATGGAGGGAATAATGGTGGAGGGGATGTGCTGCCTGTCTCACCCTGAATCAGATCTGCTCCAGACTTGAACCAGTCACATGATGATCAGGTGACCTGGGTGGGTTTGATATGTGACTCTTGTCCTCTCTGATGGGCGGTGCTGTCAGTCATAAACATTCCCACCGGCTAAGCTAATGCTGCTATTTAAGTCATCAAACCAGCCAATAATACCAGAGCGGTGAACATACGGCAGCGCCATGGCGACCAGGCC
Organism: Takifugu flavidus; assembly: GCF_003711565.1. Taxonomy (NCBI): domain Eukaryota; kingdom Metazoa; phylum Chordata; class Actinopteri; order Tetraodontiformes; family Tetraodontidae; genus Takifugu; species Takifugu flavidus. Next base: position 2,949,137 of record NC_079538.1, read on the forward strand.
GAGCAGAACAGTTTGAAAACAGCAGCTTTACCGATAATTTCTTCTCCTGAGAATTCTTCAGAAATCACTTTTCAGCTAATTTAAAGATAACGTGATGCTCGTGGAATCTTTAATTTAATCTCACGTTTCCTTTATTGGCTGCTTTACTGTCCAAGATAATCCTTAATCCGTTATTGCCAGGGCGATAAGACCGTTTCAGTGGATTTACTTAGAATGAGCTTGTCTTAAACACCTATTGTGGTGTGTGTGTGTGTGTGTGTGTGTGTGTGTGTGTGTGTGTGTGTGCCATTGATCATCACTGACAGCAGCTCTAATAACGTTATTAGCTGGAGTCTCGGGTCGTTAACGTTAGCATCTTTTCACTCCGTTGATCAGCAGCTTCTCTCCAACTCGTCGTCTCGGCGACTCGGGCGATCCAGATTTGTCTGGATGCACCTGTGGGTGTGGAAACACACCTGCTGCCGTCGGTCACAGGTCCACATTCAGCTGGAATCCACCTGCACACACAAAGAACATGACTCTTATGCAAATGTGTGTGTGTTCTAGCTGTCAGTGACGCACATTAATCCCTTTCATTCCCCATTTCCGCTCACGGCTGTGGTCATAATCTCTTGCGAGACCAGCTCTTTGAACTCTTCATGTCTTTGTCCTGGTGGAGCAGCAGTCCTCTCCACACTTCCGTGTGACCTTTGACCTTTCCTGGGCCCGCTGCAGGGACGTATCCCCTCAGCCCCTGGTGATGCCACCACCTCAATCATGTGTGTTCTGGTGCCCTCTGGTGGCAGTTTTCATAAAGCGAGGAAGAACCAGTGCAACAGCTCTTATCTGGGGAGCCTTCCGCTCCTTCACAGCTGTCCCAGGTGTCTTGTTGGCCTCCCTCTTCTTCTGAAGGGACCTTCAGAGACGCTTCATCATCAAGTAACTGTGACTGAATTAGAATTCAGCTTCAAAGGTCCAAATGTTCCAGCGGCGCCTCCGTTTCCATGATGGAAGAACAGCCTTTGTTATCAGCTCCGTGTTCATGTTTGAACTGTGGAGGCTGAAGGTGCACCCAGACCCGTGTTTCCTGTGTGAACCAGCAGCCTTCGTGCGCCGTGTTTGCTTTAGATACGATGTTCTTCCCTCCACACGGTCGTGTTTGTGAGTCTTCACACTCATTTCCTGTGAAGATTAGAACCATCAGTGACGTCCAATCACAGCAGGTCACATCTCTGCACGCCTCTTTATGTTCTCTTCTGTCACTATTCTGCAGCTCCGACTGTCTCCCACTCCTTTATCACACACACACACACACACACACACACACACACACACAGCTGACAGGTGAATGGACCGTTCCACAGAATGAAACACAATAGAACTAAATAATTACCTACCATGGAAACTCCAGACAAAAGAGTGCAGCCTTCATTTCTAGAAATAATGTGGTGTGTTTGTCTAACTGGGACACTCATCACCCCCCCCCCCCCCCCCACTACACACACACACACTCATTCACACACACATACTCATTAAAGTGTAATCAGAGTCACACAGACGTTCGCTCCTTCATGTACACGTTTTTTTGAATTTGTCTAAATTAAACCTGTGACGTTCTGATCGGCTAACGTTCATCACGCTAATCCACATGTTATTGGAGTGGGTCAGTGTTGTTGCCGCTACTCTCCAGCGTGACTGGAAGAACATTCTTTCCTTGCTGAATGTTTTTATTTTTTATTTCGTTGCTTCTGAAGCAGCAACTGGTTTTAAAAACGGCTGCGAGACGATTTCAGCCAAAGCAGCCTGAGCGTGTCGGCAGTAAATCACCTCGTGAAGCTAATCAAGGCTAGCAGCTCGTAGCTGCGGGATTATTGCTGCAGCCTTTCAATGCATCGATGTGACGCGACGCAGATGCCTTCGTTCCAGACGAGACTTTTTATCACTGCTGCATTTCATTAGCTGAGACGCTGCAGGAGAACGATCAGTCCCTTCAGGTGTCACAAACATCCTGAGAGCTTTGGCTTCTGTTATCTTTGGAACATTTGAAATCAAGTTGGCCCCCCCAGAATCAGTGTGTCCAAAATAAAACCTAATGAATGAGCTGATTTGGTAACTTTTATGTCGAGCAAGCAGCCGCCTTCGTTAGCCAGTTACAGCAACGCTGCAAAGAAAACTACAGTAAAACTGTAATTACATCCACTAACAGTTATTACACAGCAGTGTGTGTTTAGGCTGTTATTGTCTTCTGCCGGGTCTAATCAGTCCTGCCAGGATATTAATATTTAAGTCCACAGCTCCAACGTTAATGAAGCTTCTCCCCACAGAGTTCAGCTAGTTTGAAAACACGTTGGTTTCCCTCTCAAACGTCTCGGCAGAAGTTAAGGAATCAAATTAAACCGGTTCTGCTAATTAAAATAAACACACACTGAATATGAGCAGTTATTTACTCTAACAACTCGCTCAATACACAATCTCTCGCGATGCATGTCTCTCCCATAACTCACTCCTTGAGTGTGTGCATGCGTGCGTGTGTGCGTGTGTGTGTGCAAGAGTCAGAGTCTGCGGTGTTCTCTTCGAAAGTGATTTAATTACTTTTGTAAAGTGGATGAAACTGGTGGGAGTGTTTGCTGCGTCAGGACGTCACACACACGCACACACACACACACACACACACACACACACAGGTCTCCGTCAGGAGCAGGAAAAGAAACAGTCATTCAATTAGTCTGATTGGCTGCTGCTGCCTGAAGTCTGCAGGCTTTTATTTTATTGGTTCATTCTGTCTCTCTCTCTCTCCCTCGCTCTCCTCTCTCTCTCTCTCCCTCTCTCTCCCTCACTTTCTCTCTCCCTCACTCTCTCTCTCTCTCTCTCCCTCACTTTCTCTCTCCCCGCTCTCTCTCTCTCTCCCTCGCTCTCTCTCTCTCTCTCTCATTTCATCCAAATCTCTTTCTGCCGGTTCTCATCCCTCCATCCTTAAACATTTCTCATCTCTCTGGTGTTAAATGGTTTGAGATCATGTGATGCAGTAGATTTGATGTCTTTGAAGGTTTCTTTTATCTGCTAATCTCGTTAGCGTGTAACGAGGGGGCGTTCCTCAGATCAGAGCTAGAATAAAATCCACTCAGGTGTTTTTAAGGTCTGAATGAGATTATTAACAGCTCAGGTTTCAGATGATTGATTATTTTATTCTCTTTGATCAACATGTTCTCAGAGAAACCGTCTCAGGACATCTGGAATAGTGCTACACCTTTTTTGTTAAATCTTACAGAGGTGTGTGTGTGTGTGTGTGTGTGCGTGTGCGTGTGTGTGTGTGTGGTGTGTGTGTGTGTGTGTGTGTGTGTGTGTGTGTGTGTGTCTGCAGGTTCTGGGACTACAGCAGGGATCCACCTCTCCTGGACACTGTGGAACATCACTCAGAGTTCGTCTGTGGACTCGACTTTAACCTGCACATCCCCAACCAGGTAACACACACACCTGCATGTTTGTACTTCTATCTTTGTGAGGACTCATTTTCAGAACGAGTTCTTCAGCTCCTCCCCCTCTCACGCGTTGTGAGGCCCAGATGAAGCGTCCTTTCATGTTATCTCTCATGAAAATATAAAACTAACTGGTTAATTAGTCTTTTGACCCGGGGAACGACCCCTCCCGACGCCAATCGCCTCCATCTTCTTCTGCACTTCTTGAAATGAGGCCATCCGTCAATCCGTCTGCAGGCCGACCCACGCGGCCGCGGCGCTGTCCACGCTGACGAAGCGGCGAGCAGAAAAGGGCACTCATCTCTAATTTCTTTAATTCTGCTGATTGTGGACGGGAAGGAACAGGAAGTGTCGACCACGCCGGTCAGGCAGAGTTCAGCTGAATGTCATCAGACCAACGCGTGGGGGACGAGGGACGAAAACATCAGGACACTAGATCAGAAGGAGGAGACGTCCCGGTCGTCCAGGATGTCTCTTCAGGACGTTACCTCTGGTTTGAGCTGTCTTTGGAGGAGGACCGAGAACAGAGCCCTGTGGGACGCCACTCCAGGCTGAATGCAGAGTGGAGGACATCACGTCCCCATGGCTGTCCTGTACGTCACATGTTATTTCTCACGTAAACGCTGCAGAACAAGGGAATCAGCTGTTCTCATCCTCGATCTTTCCATCATTTAAACGGCCGAACAGAACCAGACGTACGCTTGCTGCGCTACGACTTTTCGCCCGCGGTGCCAGAGCGTGTTTCCAGGACGCTGATAATGGCGAGGTGGAAATGTGTACGTGATAACGTCCACGCGCTCGCGGCGTCGCGACAAACACGACAGCAACCAATCAGGCTGATGCAGTAGTGACCTGCAGCTGTGTGTGGGTGTGGTGTGTGTGTGGGGGGGGGGGGGGGGGGGGGGCTCTAACATATCTGATAAAGACAAACACTGACAATACAGCTCATTACCACTGCACACACACGTTCGGGACATTTCCTGTGATGTCACAGATCAGATCTCTCAGTTTCATCTCCACATCATCAGCCGTTTGAGTCAGGACAGTTTTGTCTGCGTGCGTACGTGTGTGTGTGTGTGTGTGTGTGTGTGTGCGCATGTGTGTGCGGGCGGGCGGACGACTGACAGCTGTGATCTACGGTTACTTTCTCATTGCCGTGATTGGCCGATTCAGCTCTTTCTTCTCCATGGAGACCTCTGGGCCGTGTCAGTGGGCGGTCACACGTGTGCACGAGGCGTGCGTGTGTTGAGTTTAAGTTGCTATTGCTGGTTTTTGTTTCACTTGCAGCTGTGTTACCACGGTAACAGTGATAACGGCACTTGAAGGCCATCCCGTCTGGTGACAGACAGTATTAATGTTCAGTCCCTTCCTCCTCCTCTTCCTCCTTCTCCTCCTCCTCTTCTTCATCTTCTCATCATCTTTCTGGCTCTTTGCACTTTACTGCAGTCTTGGCTGCTGTTCGCCATTTTCCATTAAAGTTCGGCTGTTAAAGTTAATCAAAGGCACGTTCGTCGTCTGGGACGCTGACGCACTTTCTCAACGATTTGCTGACTCATCCTGAAGTTCTGTTTGGCTCAAAGGTCCAATCAGCAGTCCAGAATCAGGCTAACACATTTGTGTACGACGTTCCTCGCGTCACCTGTGTGTCCATGGACACCTGTGACAATGCTAACGCTAAACCCTGGAGCAGATGGAGGCAGTGTGTCCTTCAGGTGGGAGCCAGGGCTCCTTCAGCCACCTGACCTGTGGCATGTAGATGGAGCCCCAGCTGGACGTGAGCTTCTGTTCTCTGCTGAAACCCATCAGACCTCTAATCTCAGGGAGGTGACGAAACCATCAGGAGCACCACGTTCTCACCTTCCAGCCTGAAAGTCCCGCAGAGGAAAAAGAAGAAAAACAGAAATAAAACTGAGGAGCAGGTTGCTGCTTTTACGACTGGTGGATCGGAGGCTTTTACCTGGATGGGCGGTGAGAGATGAAAGCTGGAGGTCAGATTGCAGAAAATGACGCTCTCCATCTCCCAGTCAACAGTCATCTTCTGTTCTTGTTCCTGAAATCTGCCGTAAAAAGCAGAAACTGGGCAGTTGGCAGTAATTGAAGTCAAACTCTTTGATCCCCGTCTGGAATGGGACGCCCTGTCTCACCGCCCAGTGTCAGCACTTCACCGCCGGTGACCGTTGGCATGGGAACCGTAGAGAACATCTGGGTGGCTGGTGGAGACCAGAGCTCCAGCTCTGTGAGAAAGGGATAATCCCAGAGTCCTGGGTTATTGCAGTACACAACTGGAACCTCGCTGTAGGGGGCAGCACCAAGTTCAGTCTATATAAACTAGTTTCCATGACAACCAGACATTCTAGAATGCAAGATGCAATACTCTTAAGGAACAAGGTAACAATGGTTAGGGGATCCACTTTCTGGTGGTGTGAGAACACGTTTAGAACGTATGAAGAACCTGGTTCTGGTTAAGGTCTTTGTCTTTGTCCTGCAGGTGGTTGACTGTTCGTGGGACGAGACGGTGAAGATCTACACGCCGCCATGTTTGTCTGCTGCCACGCCGTAGAGGCGCTCCCTCATCAAAGCGCTTCCAATGGCGACGCGAGGACCATCCGCAACCTTCACGGGACACACGCCGAGGCTTTTGTTTTGAAGGATGGCGGGACTTCCTGTTTCACTGTCAAGCTAACATTTAAATAAAGTTATTTTCATTGTGTTTCAAAAATTGGTTGACTTAAATTTGGGAGTAAACACACACACACACACACACACACACACACATACTAAACTGAAACATGAGGGGAAATAACTCATCTGTCAGTTCTGTTCATCACTGTCTCCTCATGGAATTCTACAAATGAACCCGAATCCCAGTCTGGTCCATAAATTACCAGTTTAATCTATAGAAGCTATATAATGGACGCATGCGTTCGTGTCTTCCTGCCTTCCCTCCTGCTGCTGGTTTAATTCCTCCGCTCTTAATCTGCCATGTTAATTGGAAGCTAACGGTCTGAGCTGGATAAGACCTGATCATCGTCCCTGCAGGCCTGGAAACTGATTTCCTGACGAACATTTCAATTAAAATGTTGTTGAGCCATTTTCACGGCCATTAGTGCAGATTCTGAAGTCCCCGATAAGAGACCCCAAAGGAAAAAAAGGGAGGAAGCAGATTTATTTTCACAAACATCTTAAAATAACGACTGGTTAGCCCAGGGGTGGGCAAACATTTTGATTCGTGGGCCACAATGGGTTCTAACATTTGACAAAGGGGCCGGACCAGGAGCAGATGGATGGATGGAGTGCTTTGGTAACCTCACCTCATTGGAGAAAAAATACACATCTTGGGATATGGAGAAAACATGTGCTTTAATTTCAAATGAAAATGAAGAAAATGTGCCTTTTTAAAAAAAATTAAAATGAATAACCATTTCTATTTTAAAGCACTGAAAGTTCTGTTATCCTTCAGGATATTACCATCACTCTCCTCCTGACTGTCTTTTTTCTAGTGGGAAAACACCAGAATTGCAGTGAAAATTTAACATTAACAAGGTTTATTCATTTAATTTTTCAAGTTTGGCGGGCCGGATTAAAACGTTTAACGGGCCGCATGTGGCCCCCGGTCCTTAGTTTGCCCATGCCTGGGTTAGCCAGTCAGGACTGTTGTTGATATTTACAGAGACAAATAAAATCAGTGGGTTTAATCGGGTTGTTTGTTTTACAATCTGATTACAGCTAATCTGGTCACACATTGCAGGAGATGCAGCTGAGTATCATCTGAGGTACAGATGAGAGGAGACTTGTGGGAGGCCTAAAGTGGAGCTCAGAACCTTCCGGATCAGAACCATCAGCCAATGAACAGCTTCGTTCCTCACAGATAGGATGAGGAACAAACCAGCTGAGTGGCTTTAACTTCCTGTCAACAGAAAATGGAACTTTAACATTTTAACGGTGAAAATCAGAGCAACAAAAAACCTCCCCCTCTCCTCCTTCTCTCTCCCTCCCTCCCCCCTCTCCCCTGCCCCCCTCTCTCCTCCCCCTCTCCCCCCTCTCCCCCCTCTCCTCCCCCTCTCCCCCCTCTCCCCCCCTCCTCCCTCTCCTTCCCCCCTCTCCTCCCTCTCTCTCGTCCCTCTCCTCCCCCTCTCCCTCCCCCCTCTCCTCCCTCCATCTCTCTCGTCCCTCTCCTCCCTCCCCTCTCCTCCCTCCCTCTCTCTCATCCCTCTCCTCCCTCCCTCTCTCTCCTCCCTCTCTCTCTCTCCCTCTCCCCCCTCTCCTCCTCCCTCTCCTCCCTCTCTCCTCCTCTCCCTCCCCCCTCTCCTCCCTCCCCCCTCTCCTCCTCCCTCTCTCTCGTCCCTCTCCTCCCTCCCCCCTCTCCCCCTCCCTCCCCCCTCTCCTCCCTCTCCTCCCCCCTCTCCTCCCCCTCCCTCCCCCCTCTCTCCTGCCTCTCTCCCTCCTGCAGCAGACTCACAGTCTCTTCTGGAGCTCCCTCAGAGGTCGACTTCTCTCTCTTCTTCTCTCTCTTCTTCTTCTTCTCTTTTATCTTTACATTATAATAAAAGTTAGGTCTGAACTCAGTGAGACAGTGAGATATTTTCTTTATTTTGCCCAGCTCATTCGATTTTTTCTCCCCGTGGGGAGCTGAAGTCCCGGGACTCTTCTCTCTGCTTTGTCCGGTTTGTGGAGCTCGTTTCCCGGCCACGGACCTCCGTCCCCGGCGTCCCCTCCTCTCGGACCCTCCGGCCGGAGCCCAACGACCCTCTGTGCCTGAACTGCCGGCTGCTGGAGGCGTGCCGCGGCGGCATGGACGTGTTCCGGAGCCGCCTGTTGGGGATCTCCGTGGCCGTGGCGCACGGGGTCTTCTCCGGGTCCCTGAACATCCTGCTGAAGTTCCTCATCACTAATTATCACTTTAACTTCCTGACTCTGATCCAGCTGCTCACCAGCAGCACCGCCGCCATCAGCCTGGAGATCCTGCGGAGGGTCGGAAAGATCCAGGTCCCGGCGTTCAGCGTGCAGCTGTGCAAGGTTGAGACACTTTGACTCTTTTCTCTGTTCTGATCTCATCTCTCCTTTAAAATATACGTTTAATGCAGAAAATATGTTTGGGTCAACTTTACATTTAGTTTTGATCCGTTTAGAATATTCAACATACACGTCTCTCTCTCCCCCAGTATAACCAGTCATTTACCCCCACTGTCCCAGTATAACCAGTCATTTACCCCCACTGTCCCAGTATAACCAGTCATTTACTCTCTCTGTCCCAGTAAACCAGTCATTTACCCCTCTGTCCCAGTATACCAGTCATTTACCCCCACTGTCCCAGTATAACCAGTCATTTACCCCCACTGTCCCAGTATAACCAGTCATTTACTCTCTCTGTCCCAGTATAACCAGTCATTTACCCTCTCTGTCCCAGTATAACCAGTAATTCACCCTCTCTGTCCCAGTGTAACCAGACATTTACTCTCTCTGTCCCAGTATAACCAGTCATTTACCCTCTCTGTCCCAGTATAACCAGTCATTTACTCTCTCTGTCCCAGTGTAACCAGACATTTACCCTCTCTGTCCCAGTATAACCAGTCATTTACTCTCTCTGTCCCAGTGTAACCAGACATTTACTCTCTCTGTCCCAGTGTAACCAGACATTTACTCTCTCTGTCCCAGTATAACCAGTCATTTACGCTCTCTGTCCCAGTATAACCAGTCATTTACCCTCTCTGTCCCAGTGTAACCAGTCATTTACTCTCTCTGTCCCAGTATAACCAGTCATTTACGCTCTCTGTCCCAGTATAACAGTCATTTACCTCTCTCTGTCCCAGTATAACCAGTCATTAACCCTCTCTGTCCCAGTGTAACCAGTCATTTACCCTCTCTGTCCCAGTGTAACCAGTCATTTACCCCCTCTGTCCCAGTATAACCAGTCATTTACCCTGTATGTCCCAGTGTAACCAGTCATTTACCCTCTCTGTTCCAGTGTAACCAGTCATTTACCCTCTCTGTCCCAGTATAACCAGTCATTTACCCCCTCTGTCCCAGTATAACCAGTCATTTACCCCCCTGTCCCAGTATAACCAGTCATTTACCCTCTCTGTCCCAGTATAACCAATCATTACCCTCTCTGTCCCAGTATAACCAGTCATTTACCCTCTCTGTCCCAGTATAACCAGTCATTAACCCTCTCTGTCCCAGTATAACCAGTCATTAACCCCCTCTGTCCCAGTATAACCAGTCATTAACCCCCTCTGTCCCAGTATAACCTGTCATCCACCCCTCTCCCAGTATAACCAGTCATTTACTCTCTCTGTCCCAGTATAACCAGTCATTTACCCTCTATGTCCCAGTATAACCAGTCATTTACCCTCTCTGTCCCAGTATAACCAGTCATTCACCCTCTCTGCCCCAGTATAACAGTCATTTACCCCCACTGTCCCAGTATAACCAGTCATTAACCCTCTCTGTCCCAGTATAACCAGTCATTTACCCTCTCTGTCCCAGTATAACCAGTCATTTACCCTCTCCCAGTATAACCAGTATAATTATGTGTCCCCAGGAGTTCGCTCCCGTCTGCATCTTGTCCACTCTCCAGTCCACCTTGACGCTCTGGTCCCTGCGGGGTCTCAGCCTGCCCATGTACGTGGTCTTCAAGCGCTGCCTGCCGCTCTTCACGCTCAGCATCGGCGTCTGCGTGCTCAGGAACGGCATGCCCTCCATCGGCGTGGTCATCGCCGTGGCGATCACCTCTGCTGGAGCAGCGCTGGCAGGTAAAGATCACCATCATCATCACCATCACCATCATCATCATTGTTCTGTTTAATCCTGGTGTTCCCCTCCTCCATTAATCCGTCAGTCATTCAGACTAAAATCTAATCATCTGAAGTTCAGTTTGGGAATTCTGATGTTCCAGAATGTTTCTGGATCAAAGCTGGTGTCCCATGTGGTTCCTCAGCCAGATTATCAGTGCAGATCTAATGTGATCTGACAGATCTGGATCAGGTGAAAGCTCACAGGTTCATCAGCAGGTACCAGCTCGTTGGGCTCACCTGGGCAGGTGATAAAAGGGGGCGGGGTTAAACTTCATCTGGGAGTTTGTGGTTGGAACCTTTTGTTGTTTCTCTGCTTCTCTTTTGTGAAGAGAAATATTCAGAAATATTCTAAAGGTTGAACATATTCACATTCATCTGAATGAAACAGGTTTTAAAAGACTTGCTGGCCCCGCCCACCAATGCCGAGAGGGCGGGGCCACTGAGGGTCACCTGGTCTCTGGGGGTCTTCAAACACCTCTGATGTGTTGCAAAATTCAACAGCGTCACAGCAACAGATGAGACACTTGACACTGCTGCTGTTTAAAACTACAGGTGGAGCACTGCACTCTGGGAAATGTAGGCCGGGCAGAACAGTGAAGCATGGTGGGAAATGACAGGCAGAAGGGTCATAAATGAGACAGAAGTGACGCCAGCAGATAATAATCAGGTTGTTGGTCCTGTTCCAGGTGCTGGTGACCTCACAGGGGATCCGTTTGGTTACGTCACCGGCGTGTTGGCGGTCATCATCCACGCCTCCTACCTGGTCCTGATCCAGAAGAGCAGTCTGGACAGCGAACACGGACCGCTGACGGCGCAGTACGCCATCGCCACCATGGCCTCGCCGGTCTGGATCAGTGCAGGTGATCAGAGGGGGATGTTGGAGGAACGGTTCTAACCAGTTCTGACGTTGTTCCTTCAGGTTCTCCTGGTGTGCTCCTTCATCTCCATGGACACCATCACCATGTGGTCCTATGAGGGGTGGAAGGACCCCCACATCACCGTCATCTTCGTCTGCTGCATCCTCATCGGCTGCGCCATGAACTTCACCACGCTGCACTGCACCTACATCAACTCCGCTGTCACCACCAGCTTTGTGGGCGTGGTCAAGAGCATCGCCACCATCACGGTGGGGATGCTGGCGTTCAACGACGTAGCGCCGACGGGGCTGTTTATCGGTGGGGTGGTGGTCAACACGGTGGGCTCCATCACCTACTGCGTGGTCAAATACCACGAGATGAAGAAGAAGAGCTTGTATGAAGACCTGGAGGAGGTGGGGAAGGACGGAGCGCTACCTGGTGAGCCCTACACAGAGAAGCCTCCTCTGCCCCAGGATGGACCGTCTCCAGGCAAAAGCGGCGAGTTGAGCGCCGACGGGAACCGGACGGCGCTCGCTGACGGAGACGTTTGGACAGGAGACCCTGGGGTCAGCTCTCAGGTTATGACAGAACAGGAAGTCCTGGAGATGCAGAGGGAACACCTGCAGAAGGAGAACTGCGCCTCCGCTCAGTCCGCCAGCGACAGCTACGTGGGCGTGTGGAGGTCCATCAGACACCTGCAGTTCCTGAAGAAGGAGCCCCTGATCGACAACATGGAGCAGCAGAGTCCGTAGGGACGCTAGAGGAGCCAGCAGGACCAGAACACGGGCAGCATGAAACCAGGCCGGCGCTCCGGGTTCTTTCCTTAGTTATGCTTTGATTTCGGACGCATTAACGCGGAACAGCGCTCTGTTCCCGATGAGACTAAAAGAGGAGAAAACGGGATGAAGGGTTTGTGAGAACCTGCCTCCCACCACAAACTCTGCCTCATGGCGTCCAGCGGGGATGAAACCAAGCTCCATTTGTTCCGGTCTGCATCCCAGCTGATTAGCCAGCTATCACAGGGAAGCAGAGCCCGCGGACAAACGCTGGGGCCCGTGTGACCTCAGCAGCCAATCAGGGAAGAGCGTTTATTCCTGCGTGAAGGTGGGGCTGGAGGGAACGTGGAGGCTCTGGTTAAGTATCCTTCCCAACTGGTGGCCGAACTGGTTTCTGCTCCTCTGAGCTTAAACGTGTGATTAGCATGATACAACGGTGGGATTTAAGAATAGCAGCTCTTGAAAAACGGAGGCTGCAATTACAGGTCCTGACCCACAGGGGGCAGTCACACGACATGACCTTTGACCCCGCGACCCCCACCTCCATGCTCACATTCGTCTTTGCTCTTTAATGGTTTCTTTCCTAGACTGGCTGTTTGGGATGGGGTCAAAGTTCAATGGGGTCAATTTGATGTCAAACAAGTAAATGTGTCTGACTGTGACAGAATCGGTCAAAGTTTCAGTGTCAGAGTAGAAACTATGCGGGGATTCAGATGGGCAATTTACTTTCTGATTAAATCGACCATCTGCGGACTTCCTGTTTAAACACGTTAACGTTTGCTGAAGTTGAAATGTTGCTTTTCTGAACAGAAAACTGTTGTGATTGGAAGAAAGGTTTGTGGTTAGCATGCTAGCTGTCCTGGTAGCTCGCTGTGGAAGCGCTGCCTTTCATTCACATGTAAAATGTAAAGCTTTTCAGTTTTCCACCCCTAATCTCATGACTTTGCTTAGCCAGTGTTAGCTTAGCTTGTGTCTGCCTCCTCTGTCTCGCTCCCCCACCCGTGTCTCCCCCCACCTGTGCCTTGTCTCCGCCCCTTCCAGGTGTATTTACCTGTGTTTGAGGGTTTATTCTACTGATCTGGTTGTTTGTTCTCATAAATGTGTTAAAGATTAAAAGAGAGAAACTCCGAATATCTGAGGAAGATGAAGCAAATCAGCTCTTCCTCTTCAGAAGCTTCAGGCGGTCCCACTGAGGAGGAGGAGCTGTCAACAGGTGATATCGATGACTATTGATTTTTCTTCTCGCCCTCAAAACTTCATTTAACGCTGCAAAGATCTGACGTCGCCTCAGGAAACCAGAGCTGAGCCGTCGTTAGCTGGGTCGGTTAAAGCGTGAGGTGAGGTCACCAGATGAAAGCACGTTTCTGGAAAACGGGACAAACGTGTCGACGTTTAGGTCCAACTTGGCCATTTCTGGCTGTTGATTGATGCCAAATGTGCATGATTGTGTTTGAATCTATATCTTTTGTGCTTGTTAAGAACCTCTGAGTGAAAAAGGTGGCTTTGATGTTTAACGGCAGCTGACAAAATTTGCTTTGATTTTTTTACCGGCACTAACAGGCGACTTTTTACAGATTTCCACACAAACACAATAATGTCCATAAATGTTCAGTGTGTGTGTTTAATGTGAGGTGTCGTCTGAATCATGTCAATAAAACTGTTTTCATTTCTACTTCCTGTGTTTTTACCTGTGTGACTCGTGTTGATTCTCAGGTTATTTTGTGTGTGTGTGTGTGTGTGTGTGTGTGTGTGTGTGTGTGTGTGTGTGTGTGTGTGTGTGAGAGTTCAGTTAACGCCATCACAGTCGCGCAAAAAATAAAACCAAAACGATGATGCACTTCAACAAAACTAAATGATATTTTGATTTAAAGATTCAGAAATCAAAACAAGGCAACAATATTCACGCATGCTGACATCAAAGGTGTTCAACAAGCCCAGACGTGCTAAAAATGAACCGTATAACGATGGTAACCTTTAAATGGGGTGGTCGCTCAGCCTGTTGGGCGCTGGGCTGTTCTGGTAGGTGCCAGAACGCCTTCAGAGCACTGCCAAGGCACCCTTGAGCAAGGTACCACACCCACAGTTGCTAATATAAGGCCCTGCGAGGACCTGGCGGCTCATCCAGGTGTGGACCAGCCTTCGTCCACTGTGTACCCTCCCTTTTAATTTTTAAACATTCCTTAATTAATCTGTCACAGATTCAAGAAGAAATATATCTCTTCAATCATCAAATTATTAGTATTAATATACACTAAGTATTAATAAACACTCCCCCAATGTGAAATTTTTGACCTGTCAATCATCAAATAACATTTTAATCAACGTGACAACAATGTACCTTTATCTTAATGTTTTTAAAAGTGCAGCATTCTGTGATCGTGTGAAGATGTATTCTGCCATCTAGTGGACACCTGTAGTACTGCATACACGAAAATGTTTGGTGGGCAGCGACACCATGTGGACAATATTTGTAATGTCCTCAGAAACGACTTCTGTGGACACGAATGATTAAGAAAATTGTTAAAAATTTGTCAAAACGAGCTATTATTTAGTTTTACAAATTTATTACCGGTTTAATGTCTTATTCTATTCACCTTAAAGAAAATAGAAAAATAAACTTGTGCCGTTGATGATAATTAAAGGTCACATTCTTATGTTTAGGACAGAAGAACTGAATTTTCTTTACACGTAAGCAGCAGAGATGTGATGAAAATCTAAACATAAAGAAGAAAAATACTCTAAGTCCAAATTAACTTGATCTCTCCACGAAATCTTCACGAAAAAACTTTATTTGGTTTTTATCTGGATCAAAGCTTCACTAGAAAGTCTCTCTCTCTCTCTCTCTCTCTCTCTCTCTCACACACACACACACAGGCTCTAGCTAACGTTCTTGGTGTTTCTCTTCTTCTTCTTCTTGGACGTTTGCTTCTTAGCGGAGGTGTCAGTGGGCGGAGCCACAGTTACGTTTCCCTCTCTTGGCTCTGCTGCTTCCGGGACCTGAACTGGGTCACTGTTCTGGATGGAGACCTCAGGTCCTGCCTCTGGTTTCATGTCAGCTGAGGGATCGGAGGCTGGTTCTGGCTCTACAGGGGGCTGCTGGGTCGCTGCCTTGTCGTCGAGACCTTTTCCCTCCTCAGGCGGGTTCTCCACCTTCTCCGGAACCGAGTCCGTCCTGGTCTGGGTTCTGGTTTTGAACTGCATGAATGCAGAGGAGACCTCATCTTCTTCCAGATCCAGTGTTTCTTCCCGCTCCTCCTCGTGGGCAGGCGTGGAGAACAGGGAGGCAGCGAACTCCTGCAGCTTGGTCTGCTCCTCCCTCAGGCGGCTCATGTCCTCGGTCAGGACCGGGTCCTCCTCCTGGATCTCCTGGATCTCTGTGGGCGTCAGCAGGGCGGACTGGTCGGGCTCAGCGCTGCCCAGAACCTTGGCGTGGGCGTCAGTGTTAGCTTTGCGGACGTCTTTGATTTTTTCGTAGAGGACGACTCTCTCCTCCTGCAGCACCCGACACAACTTCTCCAGCTTCTGGATCTTCAGCACGAACAGGTCGAACTCCTTCCCCTTCTCCGTCCTCTGGAACACAACAAACCCATCAAACGGGTTGTCCCTCTACCGGAGAGGATCCCAGATCCCCCGATCTGGATCGTACCTCCTCCATCATGTCGGTCAGAGCTTTGTTGCAGTTCTCGAACCTGCTCTTCCACAGATTCGTCTCTTTTTCCATTTTCTTCATCTTCTCGGTCATCTGAAACGGGAGCAGAACGTGAGTCTCCAGAGGGAACACTGCCCCCCCAGGCCTCCGCACCCACCTGGTCCATCTCCGCCTTGAAGCGGGCGTAGATCTCGTTGCTCTTCGCTAGCGTCCCCTGAAACTCGTCGAACTTCTGAGCGTAGAGCGTCAGCTGTGGCGAAGAAGGCAGCGATATCAGGAGCGAAACAGGAAGTGGATGTCGACACGCTGCAGTTAGCCGCTGGAGTTAGCATGCTGCGCTAACAACAAACAAGCAGCTGCTGTATTGAATTGTTGACGTCATTATTAAAGATCCGATTCTCTAATTTCGCAGTCGGCCATTTTGTATAAAATGTGACGATGCAGCACTTTGATCTTCCCCAACAGCCGCACAACAGTAGCAACGAGCTAACGTGTGCGCGATAAAACCATCGATAATTTCACCCAAGTCCGAGATTGTCATCATTTCATCTCAGGAACGTTTGTTTTTTCCCCCACATTTGCTTGGAAACCGACATTTTCCAGAAGCGTCCGCCGGCGCTAGCACTAGCCGCAGGCGTTAGCCGCTGAGTATTCACCTGTGCCTGCATGACAGCGGCCTGATCTCTGAGAGTCTGAGCCTGCAGCTTCCACTCTGCGGCCTGAAGCAGTAACTGGTTAAAGAGACACACAGACAGTCGTTAGCCACGCCACAGCGCCGTTACCTTCTTCTTCATGGACAGCTCCTGCTCCTTCATAGCGCAGCATTTCTTTGTTTTCTCAATGGCCTCCCTAAGCAGCTACGGCAACAGAGACAGAGGCGATCAGACACAATCTGACGGGGTCTCAGGGTTTGGCTGGATGTAAGGGTCATGTTTCTGCTTCTCTCTCCACATCTGGAGGTCAGAGGTCGGCGCTCGGCCCCGGTGGGGACGGCGGACTCACGTATTCCTTCTCCCTCTTGTGCTTCTCCTGGGCCT
Organism: Takifugu flavidus; assembly: GCF_003711565.1. NCBI lineage: Eukaryota > Metazoa > Chordata > Actinopteri > Tetraodontiformes > Tetraodontidae > Takifugu > Takifugu flavidus. The sequence continues at coordinate 2,965,705 of NC_079538.1, forward strand.
CCGTCAGCAGGGCGTCGGCCTGCTGCAGTTTGGCCTCCGACAGCTTCAGCTGGAGCTCGTGATGCCTGTTGATCTTCTCCAAGCTCTGCAGACACACCGAGACGCTGGTTGGCGCTGCTCGCTCAGACACAAAGGGTCCGAGTTCGCCAAACCTCTGCGGACGCGGCCCCCGTCGTCCTGGCTCCTCCCACGCGCCCTCTCGCCCCTCCCCCCTCACCTCGTCTCTCACTTCGCACTGGTTGACCAGCAGCTCCAGTTTGTCGGTCAGGTTGGCGTTCTCGCGGCACAGTTTGTCGTTCCGGGCGCTGTGCTGCTCGATCTGAGCCTGGATGTCCGTCAGCTTGGCCTGGAAGTGGCTCGCCATCTCCGTCCGCCGCTCCTCGTCCTCCCTGCAGCGCTGCACCGTCTCCTCCTGCGGGCAGGGGGCGCTAGCTCACGTCGCCTTTGTGTCATGTGATCGCGCGGGCGTGTCCGTACTCACCCACAGACGTCTGCTGTGCGTCTGCACGTCTTTGCACAGAGTCTCCAGCTTAGAGAGGGTGGCGGCGCCGCGGCGAGTTTCAGCCTGAAGGACGAAGATCTGCTGCTGGTCACGGCGGCGCACAACTACCTGAAAACCACACACACACACACAGGGTGTGACCTGGCGTTCCTCAGGGCACTGTTCCCAGGCCCTTCGTTAAGGGAACGTTAATTAAACTATTAATGTCCCACCAGTTCAGCGTGTCTCTGGACCAGTTCCTCCAGTTTGTCCTGTGGTGAAGGGAACCGGTCCAGACTCTCTTTGATCTGGCTGGTTTCTGTGGAGAAACGGGAACTTTAACATCTTCAGCTCAGCTTTTTGATTGGGAGGTTAATGATGACGCTCACCCGTCTCCATGGCAACTGCCAGGTCACCTGGTGCCCCCTGCTGGTTCTCCATCTCCAGGTTCTGAGGTGAGAACAGGTGAATGACTACATGGCGACTGACTGAGGCTGCGTCTGGTTGTCCTCCCCCTCACCTGGACGCCGGCGTTGCCGTGCGCGCCGATGATGTCACTCAGCCGTGAGCTGAACTCCTCCAGGTGAACCAGGGAACCAGGGGTCGGGGGAGGGGAGGCCGCGGTCTCCGCCTCGGCGCCGTCTTCCTCGCTGGCGGAGGAGGCGGATGCCGCGGCGGGCTGGGCGAGCACCATCACATCAGCTGACGTGTCCATGGTCAGGGCTCTGGAGAACCAGGAAGTGATCTTTACAGTGACCACATCTGATCATGTGACCGTGTTGCTAACAGTTAGCAGGGGCAGAAACATGGCCGACGGGCCACAGGGGCAGATGTTAGCAGCCCTTTAGAGAAGTAATGTCAAAGTAGTTTAGTAGCTTTTATGTCAGAAAGGAATGTGTGTGTTGTGTGTGTGTGTGTGTGTTCGTGTGTGTGTGTGTGTGTGTGTGTGTGTGTGTGTGTGTGTGTCCTAAAGCTGTTTCTGCTCTCTACAGCAACATGGCAACTGTTGTGACAAAGTTAAAAATATCATGGAAGCACTCTCTCTCTCTCTCTCTCTCTCTCTCTCACACACACACACACACACACACACACACACACACACACACACACACACACACACACACACCTGTTATCACCATTTCTATTCTGAAGACATCCAAATATGGCCACTGTCTCTCTGACTCCACCCACAAATGTACCCCCAACAGCCACACAAGAAATAAACAACAACAATAATAATAATAAGAATAACATGATTGTGACAAGTACTAGTCCTGAAGCAGTAGACCTGTAGCCCAGTACCAGTACCAGTACCAGTACCAGTACCAGTACCAGTACCAGTACCAGTAGTACAGCAGGTCAGTCAGGCAATAAAATGTCACATGAAATGGAAACGAGCTAAAGTTAAGCTAACCTTTTACTTTACATCAAGAATGTGAGTGAAAACAAACATTTTTAAGTTCTTTGTCTTTCGGGTTGATTTTAACTTCTGGAACCGACTTAAAACACGTTGCTTTGATCTGTTGAAGGAATCAAAGCAGCCAGTGAGGGAACGTATGAGGAGGCCTCGAGGAGCTCAAATCAGAGTAGAAACGTCCTCGAAATAAAAGAAGTTTCATGGTTTAGTGAAGGAAGAGAGGAAGAATCTTACCAGGACGAGTGGAGAGGAGGTGAAGAAGGGACACCAGCAAAAAGTAGAGAGGAGGAGGAGGAGGAGGAGGAGGAGGAAGAGGAGGAGGAGGAAGGTCCAGTGACAGCTGACCCTCAAAATAACCTGTGACTGTGTGTGTGTGTGTGTGTGTGTGTGTGTGTGTGTGTGTGTGATTGAAATGATAAAGTGCTGATCATGTGTTGTTGAACACAATAGGAAACAGATTTGATCAGAATCAAACTTTCCAACACTTTAAATCTGTTCAACAAATAATCAATAAAATAAAATCAGAGTTTGACTGAAAACAAATAGAGAAACAAAGTTTCATGAGCATAAACAGCCTGAGGGGGGCAGCAGAGAGCCGCCAAAGTATCCGACGTGTGTGTGTGTGCGTGTGTGTGTGTGTGTGTGTGTGTGTGTGCGCGTGTGTTTGTTTTCTATCCCTTCAGGTACCAACGATGGTTCCACGCAGCAGAAAATGTTGCTGCAACATTTATGGTCCTGGTCTGGAACCAAGAGTTCTAAAAGTCGACAGAGCAATCTTTCAACCTTGACGTTAGCCAAATATCTTCCGTCATTGCTTTTGTTAGCATCTACTGCAAGAGGCTAATGGACATATTGGTAGATTAATGAGCACAATGAGCTATCAAGCTAATTAAAAGCACTTGGTGAAAGATGGTGCATTGATGATCCACAAAATTCTGCTTAGTAAGTCAAGTGCTATAACATGCTAGCTGTGCACGTGGCTTAGCATTGCAATGTTTGAGGCTATTAAGAGCACTAGCTGACTGTGCCAGTCCGTGCTTATCAACCAGAGTAGCTCGTAGCTTAGCTGATCTACGTAAGTTTTTTGGAGCGATGTTACTTTTTTGCTCTCCAACGACAGCCTCGGCAATAAGCTAACATTTTTTGGTTGGCTAATTCCCTCTAGCACTATTCGCTCTGAGAGCAACAGAACTTGCTAACAGATTTCCTGTAGACTGATGAAAAGCTAATTAAATACATTCCAAATGTTACGGAACAATTGTGTCTGGTTTAGCCTAATGCTAACATCAGACGGATGAAGATAATAAGTCTTGTTTGACACTTACAACACAAACGAGGGTAAACTGAGTTTTTTTTAATGACATCATTTGTCTCGCTGTAGATTAGCTGTGTTGCTAACATTTCTCACTGTCGGTTAGTCTCAGAAGAGAATCTGCGAAAGAAAACCTCGTAAATAAATCCTTAAAGACAGACAAATATCGTGAGCTAGGTTTTATAATGACGGATGAGCCGCGGCGGTGTCGCAGCATGCAGGAATATTCCGGCAACTGAAATAAAGCTCATTTTCCTCCGGTAATAGCGGATCGGGAGGCAGTTGCAGGTTCTGACTCAGGTCGACTCAAGGGCTCTCCCAGATGAGGCCGCAGGGCGGGAAGAGGAAGGGAAACAAAAACCATCTCGGCTCAATCACACCTCTCCCCTCCTCTGACATCCTTCGCTCTCCTCCCTCCACATGCTACGAGCCCCCAGCTACAGTCGTATCCATCATTACTGTAGATTAACTCAGCTAAGCATTAGCGGTGGCTGTCTCTGCAGGCTAACAAGCCACGTTCACGTCTTTATCTCCCACCAGCAGATGCTGCCGCGCCAGCGTCAACTGGGCTAAATAAAGCGCGGGCAGAACGAGTGCGAACGCCGATACTGAAAATTAGCACTTAGCATTTAAAGTGTTTATTAGGAACAAGCGTGCTCCCTGCAGAAATGGATGTTCTCATTCAAAATAAGCAGGTCTGCCATGTGGAAAAGTGCACACGTGCGACGGAACTCAGGCCTGGTGCGGTACCACAGGTGGCCACTGGGGGCGACAGCGAGTCAATATGTAAACCAGTTTGTGGATTTGATGTAGCTAGCAGTTGCTTTTGTCTGCGACCTTTAGCATCAGGGAGGGTTGATGACATGTTATTGATGGTTCCGTCTCTTGCTTCTCTTCAGAGGTCATGAAAAAACTGTCCGAATCTCCCGCCTTAAATAAAGATGATGGATGTTGACGTGGCGCCGCGGCGGCCGAGCAAATCCGGTTAAAACTGGAGCTTGAGCTCTAAAATGTGATTGATTGGAAAGTAAATCGTTGATGAGTCAGGAGGAGGAACCATAAATCAGAGCTGGCCCGCGGCGACAAACAGGAAGTTAAATGGTCAGCGCGACATCTACCAGGTAATTGATTAGCAGCGTTAGCAATGTTAGCTGATTGATTGTGATGGACACTGAACCTCAAAAAGGCCCAAAAAACGACCGCCGACTGACCACGTTTGCTTTGATGGCGACGTTTTCATGGGTTTAACTGGTCTTTGATGTTCAGCCACTAAACTGTGTTGGAGCTCAGACGCTCTTTAGTTGCTGTGATGCCATCAAAGACGTTTGGTTGTCGAGGCAACCGCGGTGTTTCTGTTCTGTCAACAGGCCTTGATGACCCTGACATGTTGTTCTGACCAGAACTCGGCGCCTCGCTCTGATCTGCTAAATGTGGCGTTGATGTGAAGAGAGTAATGACGGTGGAGCGTCTGATTGCTTCAGCAAATCAAAGCGAGTGGTTGCTCCTGATTAGCTCCGCCCACTGCAGGTCGTCCTGGGGTCCAACAGAGCAGAAATAACAGATCAGACAAAAAGAGTGATGTCATGAGAGATGTGCCCCCCCCAGCGTCCGACTGGTTCCAGGTGTGAAGAACAAACTCACTCGTTTCTTCTCCTCTGTGAGAACAAAGAGGTTGAGGTGGGAAGCTGACCTGTGACCTTTGACCCCAGAACAGACAGATGTGACTCAGGTGACTCTTCAGGTGACCCCTCCTCCCCTCAGGTGACCCCTCCTCCCTTCAGGTGACTCCTCCTCCCTTCAGATGACCCCTCCTCCCCTCAAACAGCTCCTCCCCTCAGGTGACCCCTCCTCCCCTCAGATGACCCCTCCTCCCCTCAGGTGACAGCCCCTCCCCTCAGATGACACCTCCTCCCCTCAGGTGACAGCCCCTCCCCTCAGATGACCCCTCCTCCCCTCAGATGACCCTCCTCCCCTCAGGTGACAGCCCCTCCCCTCAGATGACCCCTCCTCCCCTCAGATGACCCCTCCTCCCCTCAGGTGACAGCTCCTCCCCTCAGGTGACAGCAACTTCCCTCAGGTGACAGCTCCTCCCCACAGGTGACAGCTCCTCCCCTCAGGTGACCCCTCCTCCCCTCAGATGACCCCTCCTCCCCTCAGGTGACAGCTCCTCCCCTCAGATGACCACTCCTCCCCTCAGGTGATGGCAACTCCCCTCAGGTGACCCCTCCTCCCCTCAGATGACCCCTCCTCCCCTCAGGTGACAGCTCCTCCCCTCAGGTGACCCCTCCTCCCTCAGATGACAGCTCCTCCCCTCAGGTGACCCCCTCCCCTCAGATGACAGCTCCTCCCCTCAGATGACAGCCCCTCCCCTCTGGTGACAGCCCCTCCCCTCCGGTGACAGCCCCTCCCCTCAGGTGACCACTCCCTCTCAGATGACAGCTCCTCCCCTCAGGTGACAGCCCCTCCCCTCAGGTGACAGCTCCCCTCCGATGACAGCCCCTCCCCTCTGGTGACAGCCCCTCCCCTCCGGTGACAGCCCCTCCCCTCAGGTGACCACTCCCTCTCAGGTGACCCCTCCTCCCCTCTGCATTATTCCTTCCACCTTCTTGTCGGAGCGGCGCTGCATATTGAAGCGTCTCTTCCTGCCGTTTCCGAACACCTGTAGAATTCATCTGTTTTCCATCAACGTGAAACATGAAACATGAACCATGACGAGGAAATGCTGCATTTATTCACAACAAACGCTGAGTCATGGTCACGAACATGGACGTGGAGCTCCGCCCATTTTCTGATGTGCTGTCTGAGGGTCGTCTGAAGGACCCTCAGAGGTGACACACACACACACACAACACACACACACACACACACACTGCTACATCTTCAACCCTCTCAAGATCCCTGAGAGGCACCAAAGCACTTTTCACCAGGCAGCGTGAAGAGCGTCAGGAAACCGAGGTCTGGTCCCAGTGTGACGCCTCAGCTAGCAGATGCTACTGAAGCTGTTTAGCATGCTAAGGTCATCAGCTCAAATAGATGAAGAGTCGTTGAGTCGCTGGTTGAATCCTGATTGACAGCTGTGACCTCCAGACTGATGAGCAAGGCAGCAGGAGGGTGGAGCGTCTCCTCCGGATTTTCTCCTTTAAATGTTCATATTTTACAAGGTTGGCTGCTGCAGCAGAAGCTAACGCTGCTCTGATGCTAATGAGGGATCTGTTACCATGGTGACCAAACAAGTCATGAAGGTCTCCAAACACTAGAGGATTTAGTCTGTCGCCACGTCACAAAAAGAGAACCTCAGAGAACGGAACACTGCTTAGGAACTGAGAAGGTTCTACAACCCAGAACACATGAGAACCCAGGAGAACATGTAAGAACCCAGGAGAACACATGAGAACCCAGGAGAACATGTGAGAACCCAGGAGAACACATGAGAACCCAGGAGAACATGTGAGAACCCAGGAGAACACATGAGAACCCAGGAGAACATGTGAGAACCCACTCAGACGTGTTAATTGGAGGATTAAACTTATCTGAGATCCAGTTTCACAGAGGTGTTGATCCCAATTTTCCTGGTTCTGATCCCAGACTGGCAGGAGCAGGACGCCGTGAGCCTTTAGTCATCGCGCTGACTCTGAAGGCTACAGCGGCGTTCATTAGCGTTTAACACCATTTCAGTCAGGCAGCCATGTGGACCAGCAGGGGTCCTGAGGCTCTGGTCCAGGGGCGCCAGCACTCCGCCCAGCACGCCTCCCGTAATTGCTCGTGAAGGAACACATTCCGGTCTTACATGGCTTTAATGATGTAAACGTGTCTTCAGTGGACCCATGAACATCTCAAGTTCTTTAACTGGGACCAGTAACTGGTCCGGTATTGGTACCGTTTGTCTTTTAGCTCGTCAAAGGCTGAAACATGTAAACAACAGGTAAACTGGGGCGTATGTTAGCTTGGCTGCTAGCATTAGCAAAGGCAGCCAACAGGAACCTCCCCTGTGGGGTCGGACTTGGGTCACGTTTGGAACATCGTTGTAACATTAACGGGCCCGGGTTCCCTGAGCGCTCCCTGGTCCGGACAGCTGATGCTAACACGAGTTAGCTGGAAACATCCGAAAACAGGAGTTGAGTGGCTCCGGCGTTGACATCTCCTCCCGAGTGAGTGTGACGCATCTGAGCCGAGGCCAGCGTGAAACATCTCGTTAGGTTCTGGTTCTGTTCTGAAGGTGTGAGGCGCGTCGTAGCCATTAGCCCAGCGGCAATCCTCCTCCCCACGGCGGAGCCTCTGATGGAGCTCCAGCTCCACTCTGAAGCTTTAATCTTCACATACGTGCAGCTACACGCGTGTTCACGTGTTGCTTCCTGGTTCTTCTGCCGGATTTGGTTTTCCTTTCAAGTATCCACCTGAGACTCGGCAGAACCCTGACAGCTGTCCAACTAATGGATCCTGACGTCCTCTGGGTACCGGCGGCAGATTTAAACGTGACATTTAGAGATGCAAACATTCATTAGGAACATCATTTGGAGGGGGAATAAACATCAGCAGCCTGTGGGGAGCTGAGAGGAACTACGCATTATCTTCAGAGATGAGACCAGCTGCCGCCACCGTTAAACTGGTGCTGATCCAGAGTCAGCAGGAGGAGCCCAGTCTGACATCTGGATCATCTAATTTCATTGGTGGACACCCCCTAAAGGGATCAATAAAGTACTCTTGAATCTTGAATCTTGAATCTTGAATCTCAGCGCCGCCACGTTTCTAACGGATGTTTGGTTCATGCTAAACACGCTGGAACCCCGGAGAACGAGAGGAGGAACAAAAGGGAGACGGGACCGTTTTCACGCCTCTCATGTGATCCGACACATCGGGACCCCAGATTTTCCGATTATGTGTCTGGATCGGCCAAAGCGGCTCCGTCAGAACCTGTCAGAACTTGTTGAAAGGATGAACCGACAGCTGAGGTTAGCTGGAGCTCTTAGCATTAGCGGTGAAGCTGCTGGCCCCAAACGCAGAGGGAACCATCTCCAATAAACCAAACCAAAGGTCACATGACCGAGGATCACATGACTGATTCAACAGTAACCCCGACGTCCACGAGAGGTTCTTTAAATGCTCTCAATGATCCAATTAACCTGTTTTTTTTTAGCAGAAGTTAGCAGAAATGTAGCAGAGAACATCCTGGACGAGTCCATCAGCAGGAGATCAGCTTCCAGCTTTGTCTCCTCCTCCTCTTCCTCCTCCTCCTCTTCCTCACTGCAACATGAGTGATTTTCTCTACTTGTTGTTCTTCTATCTTTGTGAGGACCCCCCCTACTGCTGACCCTGACCTCAACATTCAAACCGAGTCCGACCCTCAGAGGACGGACGTCTCAGGTGAGACGGAGCGCCTGGCGAGCTGAGAACATCCGTCCATAAACATCGTCAGGAGAGGACGCGTCCAGAAACTGGAGAAGGTGGAACGAAATCCTTCAGCTTCCGTTGCTGAATATTCACAGAAAACCACCTCAGAAGGAGAAGACCCACACACACACACACACACACACACACACACACACACACACACACACACATACACACACACACATACACACACACAGTGCTCTTTTAGATGCTTTGGTTCTAATGAGAAATTCATGAATAAATTAGCATGTCAATGATGAGAGAAGCAACAAAAATCTTTGCTATGGATTCTGAAAATGACGTGTGTGTGTGTGTGTGTGTGTGTGTGTGTGTGTGTGTGTGTGTGATACCAGATTTAATTTCGAGCTTCTCAACACCAGGTTTAATTCATAGGGATGCGTTTGTGTGGTCTGATTGATCTGGTCGTAACAAACGTCATTACGGGAGAAAACGAGCTGCCTCCATTTTTAAACTGATGGATCCAAGCTGGAAAATCGGCTGATTCCTGATCGAGGCCTCAGGAGCCAGATTTGTCCTCGGTGGACGCCAACGACGAAGGTGTGGACACGTGTGAAGGGCCGGTTGGGCTCAATCATGCTTCATACGCATGGCTGCAGATCAATAGCGTTCCATCTGCACGTAATGGTCATCATCTTCCTCGCCGACGTTCCTAAACGCCTCATCAGTGACATTCTGGCCTGATCTCCAGGAAAATCTCATCTCTGGGAGATCTCCAGCAGGAAAGCGTCTCTGCCCACAGATGCCACTTAACTGCATAGATGGGGAGCAGATTGGTTCTCTCTCTCTCTCTCTCTCTCTCTCTCTCTCTCTCTCTCTCTCTCTCTCTCTCTCTCTCTCTCCTCTCTCTCTCTCTCTCTCTCTCACACACACACACACACACACACACACACACACACATTCCATTAACGTATTTCACTTCTGCCGGCTGCTTGAGCGAGCATGAAGATGTGGAGGAGCAGCTTTATTAGGCTGCTGCTGATGGAAACATGAATCAGACGGAAAAGAACATCCTTTATCTTTATTGAAGATCATAAAAATATAATCAGCGGTGACGTCGACCAATCATAACAAAGGTCCAAAACAAGAGAGCTGCTTTCCCGTGAATCCTCCAAGGGCGACATAACGATGCTAGCGCTGATGCTAACGTCGGCTTTCTCAATCAATGCTGACCCAAGTCGGTCATTTTTCGTCTCACGTGTTGATTTGCACCCACAATTATGGGGTGGATGTTAGAGAGGACAGGAAGTCGCGCTGGAGGCGTTAGCATAAATGTTGTTACGTTGCAGCTGCGCACCGCAGTGACAGAAAGTCGTTAGTTACGTTCATATTTGATGCATTTCAGGACAGTGAAGTGAAGGACGCGGCGACCGTGCTAGCTGCTGGGTGCGACAGCGTGCAATATTAACACAGATCTGTGTACATAATAGAGCAACTCAGGCAAATATCACACCCTCCTCGTGACAGCAGTTTCATGGATATTAGTGAGCTATGTGGCTAAACTGTCCACCTTGGATGTCCTGAGGTGGTAGCTGCCTGCTGGGGGGGACTGGTTGTACATCAGCATGCTAACAGCTAACATTTGAATGTAGAGGATCCTCCGGGATGGACATTTCTGCAATTTTAATCTCATTATTCCATAACTTCAGTGAAAGGAACCAAAGTGATGTCATCAGCAAACGTTCTCTTAAGTGTCGGCCGTGCTGGCGGCACCGTTTCTCCTGCTGACAGGTTCAACCTCCTACAGATTAGCTGAGATGCTTTCAGTCTTTCAAGCCACGGATCATTTTGGCTGCAGTTATGCTCAATTACCTCTGAAGAGTGTTGAAAAGGAGACAGCCAGCGATTAGCCTGATCACAAATATCCACACATCAACACGTGTTCAGCAAACATGTGCAAAAACATGAATCATGAAGCAAAAACACCCAACATGGACCCGCTGAGAAGGTCCACGTGACCAGAACATCACAACAATCACAGGAACACCGAGAAACAAGTGGCAACAAGCAAGAAAGTGAAGCAGCATCGGGACTGCCGGGGAGGGGAGGACTCTTCCTGCTGACCGGGCTCCGCCCACTCACCTCCAGGTCAACAACCATCGCCTCCGTTGAGGCAACACAAACGTTAACGTTAGCGTGCAGCACACCATGTCTGACGCTACAGGAGTGGCGTGAACGTTGACAAACGTGACATTTACAGACGTCTGTGCTCAGACCAGGTGGACAAATAAAACAGTCCCACGTGTTTTGTTAAAGTTTCTCGAAAATGGCGCGACCCCTGCTGACCTTTAGTCTGAGCGAGCTTCTTCTTGGGTTGGCAGGTTGAAACTGATTTGAGGGGACAGGAGAGCAACAGTCATTCAATCGGCAGAGGCGTAGCCGACCCCCTCCGGCCGCTCCCTGTGCACCTTCATAAAGCCACTTCCTGCCTGGTGGTGCTACCGTTGGCCGCCGAAGCCACGATGGCGGCGGTGGGCGTGGCCTTCTTGATAGACGTGAGGCGGATGTGGGAGGTGCTGTGCAGGTAGCTGGCCTGGCGCTCTTTGCGAGCGCCCCGGCCGCATCGCAGCTGACTGGGAAAGAAGGAAGCCCCACGTTAGCCATCCCATAATCTGCTGTTAAAGACCATCAGGCAGAAAACGAGAGCATCGACAACAGAAAAAAGCCAACAAAAGCCTCTCTGCATTCAAGCTAACGAGCTAACGTGGGATTTACAGGGAGTCCCGACCTGTTGAAGTGGCGCCGGAAACTCTCGCTGAGCAGGTAAAGAGCGAAGGGGTTGACACAGGAGGAGGAGAAGCTGAGGACCCGGGCCAGCAGGGTGATGACCAGGTGGGCCAGCGACAGGTCCATCTGGTGGTAGTGGAAGGAACGGTACATGTAGAGAACGTGGTTGGGGAACCAGCACAGGGCAAAGAGACCCACGAACACCAGGACGATCTTGGCCAGACGCTTCCTGGTCTCGATCTGGAGGAGAGAAAGGGGATCGGGATCAGGGTTTGGAGCTGTCCTCGGCCGCTCCAGACATCCTCTGGAGGAACCATTAGATGAGCTTCTTGTTCCAGCAAAGAACAGCTGTTCTGACAGGAATGGTCACGGGCGCTCGGGTACCTCAGCTACAAGCTAAAAGGTTCCTCTGATGGACGGATGCTCGTCCTCATCAGGAGGATGAATAAGGTCGCAAACACCAGTGGAAACGTCAGCCATGTTCCGCAGAGTGTTTCTCCATGTCCACAACGGCACAGCTTTGACCTTTTGACGTGCGTTTGGACGGATGGAGGCTCCTGGAGGAACCGTGTGATGCAGCCAGCAGAACCAGTGAGGCGGAACAAACGTGTTTGTGTCTCCGTGGACCCGACTTCTCCAAACTAAACACACAGTGACGTTACAAACCCTCGTTTATCTCATGTGAACCTTCTTTTAAGCTAAACATGGAACAGCACGGAACGTAGTCAGAGAACAGCATGGAACATAGTTAGAGAACAGAACGAACGAGTAGTCAGAGAACAGCACGGAACGTAGTCAGAGAACAGAACGGAACGTAGTCAGAGAACAGCACGGAACGTAGTCAGAGAACAGCACAGAACGTAGTCAGAGAACAGCACAGAACGTAGTCAAAGAACAGCACGGACGTAGTCAGAGAACAGCACGGAACGTAGTCAGAGAACAGCACAGAACGTAGTCAAAGAACAGCACAGAACGAACTAGTCAGAGAACAGCACAGAACGTAGTCAAAGAACAGAACGGAACGTAGTCAGAGAACAGCATGGAACGTAGTCAAAGAACAGAACGGAACGTAGTCAGAGAACAGCACGGAACGTAGTCAGAGAACAGAACGGAACGTAGTCAAAGAACAGAACGGAACGTAGTCAGAGAACAGCACGAACGTAGTCAGAGAACAGCACGGAACGTAGTCAAAGAACAGAACGGAACGTAGTCAAAGAACAGACGGAACGTAGTCAGAGAACAGCACAGAACGTAGTCAGAGAACAGCACGGAACGTAGTCAGAGAACAGCACGGAACGTTGTCTGACTGCACAAACAGACCAGCCAAAGAGGTCCGGTGATCCTGCTCTCTGATTGGCTGCCAGGCTCTGGTGTTTTTCTGAGGACACCGCTCCAGGCTACAGTCTGTGTGTGTGTGTGGTGTGTGTGTGTGAGCTGCTGACTACAGCAAAGCCTCCTGGGAGTTGGAGGCAGCCAGAGACCGTTGAGGTGTCACAGGTGCTGGACCTCCCGGGTCTTTGCTGTCCTTCATTTACAAACGATGTTTTATTTTAATAAACATAAAAACAAATCAGCTGGTCTCATGAGGATCGTGGTCTCCACCCGTGTGTCGGCACGTCTGACTGTTGCCGCGGTTCCACGTGGCGGCGGCCCGACCTGTGTGGAGATTATGTGATCTACTGCTGGGCTGCTGATTGGTGGACGGCTGCTGCAGCCCTGATGCAGGTTCTGTGGGGGGGTTCTGCTCTGGTGTCACGGGTTCGCTCCATAAACAGGGACTCGGGATTCTGCTGCTGTCCCTCCCTGGCTGTGGTCTGATTTCCACTGCAGCAGCATTCATCACCTAAACGTGGGAGAAGAACGTCTCTTTCTGACGTCGGCAGCGAGCGTTGGACCGGCTGAACGTCAGCACACCGTCGCCGTGGCAGCAGAGGGACGAGGAGCAGATGTCAATTACCATCATTTGATTTGTTCTGTTGAATTTTTCTTTCTTGAGCAGATAAAACAGGATGAGATGGGTTTGAGCCTCAGGACAGAGAAATCCTGGTCTCCATAAACGGATCAAGCGGCCCACTGGGTCGTGGTGCATCTGATCCCTCTTCTTTCCTCTTTGATCCTTTGATCTTTAGGATGTTTGTGATTTAAAGCAGAAAATGAGCAGGAATGCTTATTTCTGCCGCTCCCCTCCATCATTTCCACATTTGACCTCTTCCCGCCCTCGTTTCTTTAAATGCTTCTGAAATCGGGACCATTTTGAGTCCTTTTGCGTTGCAGTTCCTCCCGTCACATCTGATTACGGATCATCTTCTAATCTGACTGTGAGTGCAGCAGATGTTGACGGCGTTCCCGGTGGGACATTTTCCCTCCCTCAGCAGGAGGAATCAGCCGATCTCCGCAGGCGCATCGATGCCGCGCCTGCAGCCGCTGCAATAATTGACTTCTGACCTTCGATGTCATGACAGTTTGATTCTGTGTTGAGAAGGCAGGAACACGGAGCAGGAAGAGGAAGCTGATCCAGGCTGCTCATCACAGACCCTGCTTATTGATCATTTATTGATTTGTCCTCTGCTGATTAACCTGGAAAAGTCAAATCAATTAGCTGGTGATAACTTGCTAATGGCGTTAGCACGTTTTCGCAGATGAAGATGTTAACACTCCTCAGAAGAACTTATAAGTGACGCTCAATAACGGCGGGGTCGGCGCTGTTATCCTGCTATCGGCTCTGACTGTTCTGATGGAGATCTCTGAGATCAGGAAGTGCTTCCTAGCTCTTCCCCTATGGGATGAGAACAACAATCAGTCCAGGGGGCGACGCCGGCTCACCTGTCTCCTGGTGTGCTCCTGGACTTCACCTGGCATGTCGTGGGCGCTCTTCATGAGCGTTCGAGCGATGTGGTAATAATACACCGAGATGATGACCAGAGGAATCAGGAAGTAAACCAGGAAGATCATGACTGAGTGGATCTTTGGGTGCATCTGATTGGACATAGGATACGGCACACAGTTCATGAAGGTGGCGTTAGCGCCGTGACCCTGAGAGGGGAGAAGAAAGAAGGTTAACGACTCCTCTGTGGAGGTAGCGAATCACGATTAACCAGGCTAAACTAGGAGAGAAACGCTTCACCTGCATGGAGACAACCTGAGAGAAAACGGCCTCGGGGATGGCGAGCAGGACCGACAGCAGCCAGATGGAAACGGCCTTCAAGCAAGTCCAAAAAACAGCGCTGGAGGTCTGGATGTCCATCGGGTTCACAATGGCCTTGTACCTGATGGACAAACGGAGACAGAAGACCAGACGAGTCACAGAAGAACAGCTGGATCAAGTATCAAACTGTCCAACATTATTTCAAAGGTTAAACTGTGGAATCTGCAATGCATCATGGGTCCATGAACGAAGATGAAGATGAAGATGAGAGGTCTTCTTGTCCTGCAGGTTCTCTCCATGACAAACAGGAAACAGACGGAGTCTTCATGGAGGCATCAAAGCAGGACTGAAGGTCCCTAGAACAGCGTTCTGATTGAATTCGTCCCTGTGATGAAGCGGAAAAAGTGTCCAACGACGTTGTTATTGAAACATTTTCTCTCTTTTCCTTAATGTCCTCAGGACAAAAATAGGGTGACCTCCTTTTTTCTTTCAGAACCTTTGAGGTTCTCCTTCAGGCGATGCTTCTGCGGCCAAGAGCTGAAAAGAAAATCAATGTTGGGTGAAAAGCTCCATTCTTCTGCTCCGCCTCTGCTTTGATTACTACTTTTGCTATTTGGAGACATCTGATCCTCAGCATTCGAGTGGATCTCAGACTGGAAGATCCTTCTGGTTTCTTGTTACGTCCCTGATCCGTTCTTCATGACGAGACGTCTGAGGATTATTCGTCAGTAGTTTGTTTTCACATCACGTGAAGACAGACGGTCTGGTTCTGACCCGAACCTCCAGTTTTCATCAGAATCTTGGCTCAGACATTTGAAAAAAGTTCCCCTTTTAGTGATTATGACAAAAGAACCTTCAGCTCTTTGTCCTGATGGAACATTCATCCTCTCCAGCTGACTGAATCACACTGATTGCAGGATCTGTTTACTTTCATCCCCACCTTGTGTGTGTGTGTGTGTGTGTGTGTGTGTGTGTGTGTGGTGTGTGTGTGTGTGTGTGTGTGTGCGTGCTGCTCTTTCCGCGTGTGTTTTAGTGCCCTCTGGTGGAGATGTCCCTTCTCTTCATGTCCCGCCACAAACTGATGAAGACCCACTGAGGCTGAAACCAAATTTTAACCCTTTTTTGAAAACACCCCCTAAGAAACAAGACACCGCACTCATCACCCGACGCTGTCAGCCAGCTGCTACGTCAAAGAGTCAACAGCTGTCGTCAGTAGCGATAGTTGCCATGGTTCTGGTGTTATTCCTGGACCCGTGGCATTCATAAAACGCAGGGTTGTGTAATAATTTTAGCTACGGATGAATTAAATTCTTGTCACGAACAATTTTAAATACCCCTGATGATCCCAATCATGGCTAAATGTTGGCGTGTCGTTGCCGATGATTTAATATATTTGATATTTGATATTTTCAACGGCGTTCCAGAATAACTCGCTGACATGAGAAAGATTGAAAAGTTTCTCTACCCCTTTGGCTTAAGCGAGGTCCTGGTTTGCCTTCATTCCAAGGGCTGTGTGGCCCCGCCCCCCAACCTGAGGGAGAATTATGAACATCAAGAACGTGCAAAACCAGGATCTGACTGGTAGAACTGGGATCAGTCTCAGCCGCTGAAGCTCTCAGCACAGTTGTTTCCCTCACTCAGCTCCTCCAACTCATCCTGGACTGAGGAGAACTCCAGAGGATCTTCAGTCACTCTCAGATGTTTCTGCATCAATCCTTCATGTTGTCTGTCTCACACACACACACACACACACGCACGCACACACACACACACACACACACAACACACACACACACACACACACACACACACACACACACACACACACACACCTGCTCACTGCTCAGATCAATACTTCAGCCATTATAAGGTCATCAATATTTGCCAAACCACCTCTCAGGCACAGTGACAACAAGGATCTTTTAACACAACAGATCCTTTTGGACCCAAACACAAACTGAATCAAGCTCAGGTGACCTGATCACCAATCAGCACCTGGACTCTTCTGATGAACAGCTGAAGGTCAGAAGATCCATGTGGGGGTTTGATGGGCTGAAGTCTTCCTTCGTGCTGTGGTGCTTTGCATTAGCTAAGGTTTGTGCTCAGGTTCCTTCCTGCTGCCTCCAGAGTGAAGCTGCTTCTCCGTTAGTAAAGTCTTTCCTGAGAAAATCCCAACTGTCTGCTCTGCTCAGTCAGACTGAGAAACTCCAACATTTCTCCCTCGTCTTGACTCTCAGGATTGATGAGCTCTGTCTGTTGGGCTCACCAGGAGGCTCAATACTTCACGGAGAATTAGCCCGTTAATTGCTAATTAAAGCGCCATTTTGTGCCTCAGTAGAGAGTTTGAATGGACGGGACGGACAGGTTTCCTGTCTCCACGGCAATGGACACGAGACGATGGCTGGTTCATTAGCATTATGACAGGTTGGACAAACAAACAGCACGTCAGGACCTCAGACCTCCACATCCACCTCAGGTCCTCTGTGTCAGTGTTTTTGATTAAGTCCCCTGTAGGCAATAAAGATGAGCGTAGTGACACACTTGACTGGTCTGACCTTCTGATCATCTTCACGGTTAGATCAGCTCCTGATGGCTCGCGTCCCACCCAGGAAGAGCTAATACATTCATTCTGATCTCCTCAGCTACAATTCTTCTTCTTCTTACAAGATAAAAGAAAATTGAAGATGATGTTTGACTTATTCCTTTGGAGAAGGTCTGACATCAGGCTCCAGCTGAGAACAGATTTATTGCTGATCCAGCACCTTCAGACACAGTAATAACCCACAGAGACGATCGACGCCTCAGGCACCAACTACCGCTGCTCACGCTGACCTTTGACCCCGACCCAGACGACTCTGCCCACATTCTTACCTCAATCAAGGTGACCTCAACACTCGCCTGATGGAGCCAACAACCAACGCTGGTCACACTTACTGATTGAGCGATTTATACCTGTTCTAAACAGGAGGGGGCGCTGTTGCGGAGGTGCTCATTAACGCACAATTGATGCATTAATTAAAATTCACCGATTTAAATGATTGTGCTTTGAACTAATTCAATCAGATGCAGAATAATTCACATTTATATGTTTTGTAAATTAAATTAAATGTTTTCCTGAATTGTTAGAAATTAAACTCAAATTTGAAAGTCACAAAAAAATTAAAATAATACTTTTTTCGGGTGAAATGATTATTTTTCTGGTTTCTTTCTGTAGCTCGTTATTTAATTGAATTTTATCTCGTCTGCAGTAATTTACATATGAAATGTTTGCTGTCATCACACCCTAAAATGTCCGATGATTTATTGATTAAATAGCTCCATATATACTTTCGAAACTCAAAACTGGAGTTGTCCCAACTCCAACATTAATATGAATGTTCTGCTGATTAACAGGGACGCGCGTACCTGTCCGCGCTGAGCGCCGTGAGCGTGAACACCGACACGCCGACCGAGGTGAGCTGAATGACGGGGATGAGTTTGCACGCCGCCTCGCCGAACACCCACTCCTCGGAGAAGTAGCGGAAGGCGTCCACGGGGACGCAGGTGACGAGCAGCAGCAGGTCCCCCACCGCCAGGCTGGAGATGAAGATGTTGGGCACGCTGCGCATGGCGCTGTTGGTGATGAAGATCTTCACCAGCGTGATGTTGCCCAGCAGACCCACGGTGATGATCAGGATGTACACCGAGGTCATGACGCAGCGCACCACCAGGTGCACCGTTTCCGTGCCGTCCGAGGTCGCCCACCAGCCGGGATCCTCCGTGGAGTTCCCCGGGTCCCCGCTCAGGAATGGAGATAAGTCGGACAGCAGCTCGTCGTCCATCGCGGCGCAGCGAAGAGCGGAGCTCCGTGCGTAAAGACGCAGAGAGAGCGGAGGGTTTCAGAGAGGGGCACGGAAAGTTCCTGTGACTGCTGAGACTGTCTGTCTGTCTGTCTGTCTGTCTGTCTGTCTGTCTGTCTGTCTGCCTGCCTGTCTGTCTGTCTCTCTGCCTGCCTGCCTGTCTACCTGTCTGCCTGCCTGCCTGCCTGTCTGTCTGTCTCTCTGCCTGCCTGCCTGTCTACCTGTCTGCCTGCCTGCCTGCCTGCCTGCCTGCCTGCCTGCCTGCCTGTCCGTCCGTCCGAGTGTCTGTCTGTTGCCTGACCCACTGTTATCTGTTTATGAGCCTGACTGAGACTGACGCTCAAAAAAGCAAAGAGGCTCTGGTAATGCTACGGTGTGTGTGTGCGCGCGCGTGTGTGTAAGAGAGAGAGAGAGAGAGTGATAGAGAGAAAAAGAATATTGACACAGTAACTGATTTAAAATTATTCTGAACTGTGATAACGGATGGATAGGTGGATGATGGATGGATGATGGATGGATGGATTGATGGGTGGATGATGGATGGATGGATGGATGGATGGATGGATGGATGGATGGATGGATGGATGGATGGATGGACGGACGGATAGATGGGTAGATGGTGTTCAAACATATTTAGCTGTATATGGGGGACAGACAGACAGGCAGACAGACAGACAGACAGACAGACAGACAGACAGGCAGGCAGAGAGAGAGACAGACAGACAGACAGACAGGCAGGCAGAGAGAGAGACAGACAGGCAGAGAGGCAGGCAGAAAGACAGGCAGGCAGAGAGAGAGACAGACAGGCAGGCAGGCAGGCAGGCAGACAGACAGGCAGACAGACATTGGTTGATGGGGGCTGATGTTGGAGCTGAATAAAAACTTGTCACTATTATTGTCAAATGTGAGCATTAAATGAAATGAGTGTGTTTTTGTTTACCTGATTGTTTGTGTTCTTCTACAGTTCCAGACATCTGTTAAATGTGTTTAAATAAAACACAGTTCTGATCTGTATTTTTTGAGTTTCCTCATTTTCAGAACTTTTGACACCTGTCAGGACGAGACCTTTGGGGGCGTGGCTACAACCCCTGCCGACCAATCAGAACAAACAGATCCTGACCTGGGGGTGGAGCCCTATAGTGGTTAGAAACAATTAATCGTAACGATGACAGGGTTTCCATGGGTGGATACTGTAGACGGTCACCATGGTACCATACCGGGCGTTAATCACCCGCCACGTGGAAGGAAATGACCCTTGTGTTCTTGGTCTTTGGTGCGTTTCTCCAACAGCTGTTTCCAGATGAAAGCAGATGTTCTGAAACCGTTCTGCTTGTCATTTTTTCACTGACTTAACATTCTGGGATGGAGCCATCTGGAGCTCGTGGTTCTGCTGGTCCAGGAAGAGAAGCAGCCTTCGGAGCCTGACTGATCCGATGGACTTGTGCCTATTCTTCAGTAGCATTTCCTGTTTCATCCAGCTGGAACATGATCAGCAACTTCTGAGTTAAATAAAATCACATCCGAATGTTTTTTTTTTTACTACAGAAAAACTAAAGTTGGAGATTCAGTTGTGGTTGCAAGTTCGTCAGTCATTTATTCAAACAGGAGACCTCCCCAAGGTGCCCACCAGGGGGCGTGTCCGGGCATTTACAGAACAGAACAGTAATAAAAGGGTCGGAAACATTCTCTGGGGAACATCAAAGTGCTGAACTAATGAAACAAAATGGTGGTCACAGACTTTTCCCTCCTTTAATCTTTAAAATCAAAGTCAGAGCAAGAGCAGAGATGCCAGAGCTCGGTTCTGATGGTCAGAAACACCTTCATGTTCTGTAAATGTCAATAAATAAAACAGTCAAAGGAACACCGAAAGAGTTAGTTTTATCCATCGCAACAAACCAGTTAAACAGGAAAATCAAAACTGGATTCTAGAAATGCAACGTTGATTTTTATTGTTGGACTTTTCTCAGACCGTCCCAGTGACGCCTCATCCTGGGAAACCTCTTGGACGCAGCTCCAGTTTGGGATTTAATTCTTAAAACATGGCGCAGAGCTAACTCACCATAGTCTTCCAACCTGATTACAGAGAAGCACTTTTGCATACACAATTTCTCTTTATCTTTTTAAAAACGGAACCCCCCTAGTGACTCAAATTGACATCAAATGTTATAACCACATAAAGCACCAACTTAACCCTTAGTTGACAGTGTAGCAAGAAAAACTGGGGATGTGGTGACACATTTTAAATGCAAAGATCTAAATATGCAGTTTATTATCCACAGATTGCTATTACTAACCTGTAAACGGTGATCAGTGACAAAAGCTCCGCAGGCCTGGTCACTAAGCTAACACAAATACTAGCTAGTTTATGTGATGACCCTGAGGAGCTGGTGGGCTATGGATCATGCTATTCTGATGGTAAAATCACAAAGGATTCCTCAGATTATTGTTTTGAATCGACTGAACTCAATTAAATTAGCATCGACTTGAGAGCTTCTATGGTTTCTGCGTGCGCAAGGAATAAAGTACACAACAAATTGCATCAGAGCAGGAAAACAGGAGGTAATCAGCGACAGTTGATGTATTTCACCAGCAGAAAGTAAAGTTTTGCATTTTTATTCTATAAACGAGACAAAACAGTTGCAGGAAAAGTTAAAACGACAGTATCAGAACACAAAGTCCAAGCACAGGAGTCACACACCTATCTCAGACCTTCTGAAGGCCTTCAACGGTCTTTCTTTGCCTCTGAGATCAGAAGGTCTACAGAAAAACCTTAAAGTCTCCGAGGATCTGAAATAAGGTTTTGATCCACTTTTGTCTGCAATGTATGCATTTTAGTACCTGAGATGATAAACACATTGCTGAAAACTTGGTAACAAAAGTTGGATGGATGTCTGATAAGAAGTACAACTTCACAAACATGAGAGGTAATCTTCGTTAACCACGGTGACATTTTGTGTATCGCGTGTGAAGCTACGAGCTAACATGCTAACGCCCTGATGAAGGACCCGACGTGGACAAAAACTCATGTTAAAAGCAAAGTGAATGTTTCCAGACTCAATCAGCAGCTATGGTTACTGTTCATCCACAAAAGAATAGCTAGAAAATAAACCGAACTGGGCTCCGAAATGAAAAAAAACTATCAGATTTTTCATCCATCTGTTAAAATAATCAATAACGAAGCGATCTTGCTAGCCTGACCTCTGAATAACATGCTACAATCGTTGATAGTTGGTACTTATCGACAGTTTTCCTCAACGTTCCCTTCGTTAAGTATTAGTCCTGATTCCACCAGTTTTATTGATTGGTTGATTTTGGATCTCCTCCCTCAAAGTCACAGACGATACCTGAACCTTCACAAGCTTATCGCCTCCTTCTCGAGGCTCTGACCCAGTTGGGCTCTGACCCGGTCGGGTTCGACCCCGGGGGCCGGCGCCAGCGAGGGCCAGCGGCGGAGAGCAGGACGTTGTGTTTGGAGGCAGCAGCACACGCAGATCAGGAGCGTCAGGAGCAGGTCACGCGTGCTCGGGTCCAGTTTGTGGGTCACATGTGAGTAGCACCTGTACAGAGTCTGGGGTCCACCTGTACCTCACACACCACCATGTGATCATACTGCACTGATGAAATCACGTGTTAAAACTCCAGTTCTTCCAGAAGATTATCCCATCACGGGACGAAGGTCAACCTCCAGGAACATGGATTTGATAAACCATCTAAGAACCAGACTTACCTGAACTCTAAATCATCATAGTTACAATAAGTCTTTCAGCCGTATTGTAGAAAAAAATCTGATTAAACTTTGTCCACCATGTTCATACAACACTTGCTGACACGGCCAATTAAGACCTTCTGACACCTGAAATACAACCAGAGATGATCCGTCAGGAATATTTCAGACTGTTAGCTGGAGCCACAGACTCATGGTGGACCAAAGGTGAAGTTCTGCTCTGATGTTAGCCTCCTCTTTGGTAAAAGTTCAGCGTTAGCTAACCGTGAGCCGAGTAAAGTGTCATGTTTTCACCTTTTTCGCACGTGTCCGTTTGTGTTGTCACTGGTTGTTGAGATAACCGAGCCGCCGACAGAGTATCTCAAAGATCTCAGCGACACAGAGAAGTATGGTGATGACAGTGAAGGTGTACATGGCACTGAGGAAGATGGTCTTCTCAAAGTGTTCAGGAACCATGCACTTGGTCACATTAAAGGTCTTTTCCAGAGCACTCGCGTCACACATGTACAGAGGGTGGACCTGGTGGAGAAAACACAGGCGCAGGGGTGAAGGCACGTCTCAACAATGGTGAGGTTTGGATGGAACCAAAGTGAAGGTTCTTTAAGTCTAAGTCAGGACAGCTGCTGCCTCCTGGAATCTCTACCAACCTGGAAGCCAAAAAGGTGGCTCTGCAGCCAGAAGGCAATGACTTCCAGAATGATACGCAGAAGAACAGAAATTATGTAGAAGACGGTGTAGATGGGCCGTTCCAGGATCTCCTCCTGGTCAATGTTCTTACAGGCTGCATAGAGGTGAAACACAGCTCCAGGAACTAATACTGTCACTAACTGTAGAGCCCAGAACACCTGGAGAAGGAGAAGAAAGACTGGAGTTATGACGGAATAAAATGGAACATTTACAGATGATTAAGAGCAACGGGGTCTGAAAACAGCAGATCTTCTCAGTGGACATCTTCCCCAACACTGAGAGGGACTCATCTGCCTCCAAGCATCCACATATATATCTTTTTCTGGGTGGAGCTTTAGGGTTCTTTGCTGTATCTTGACAGTTCCCGGAGCTGGACTCTCCTGGGTCTAGATCTTTGTTCCCGGGTTCTGCTGGAGCCACTCGTCCAGCTTGGGGGTAACAGCGCCAAGTGTCACTGACTGTCTTCACAGCTCTTTCAGGTTCTCCAGTTTCCTCCAGGTTGTTCCATCTTCCTGATGGTGGTGTCCTTCAGGACGACCACCTCTATCCCTGCAGCCATGTTCTCCTCGTTCTCCACCACTACGATGTTCACCTGGATCACCATCACCAGTTTGTCTGTATCTGGAAGTCCCACCAGGATCTTAACACCCTTGTTCTCCACCGTTTCCAGTCCAAATTCGTCATTTCTGTTTCACCCATCTCTGGTGAACGTTAGGGTCCGACTCTTTATTTTCCTGTAATTCTGTCGCTGAAAATTCTGCCAAGTTCTGCCGTTTCCTCACAGAGTTCTAAAGCAGAGCGACACTTTAACGTTCTTTTAATGACCTCCTTCTTCTCTGCTTCTTTATCATTTAGCAGCGAGCAGCTCATTACTGCCCCCTGACGACTGTCAGCTGCCGTTAAAGAGCATTTTCTGGCTCCCGAAACACAAAAAGCTGATTCCAGAACCGGCCCCCGGGCCCAGGGGTGCTGCGTACCTGAGGCGTGATGGGTCTGAACTGGTTGTAGCAGTACAAGTTGAGTTCTCGGCGGTCGGGGTCACAGCTGAAGTGCAGCGCCTCATTCCCGTAGACGGCAAAGCCGAGAACGCCCAGGAAGAACATCCGTACTGAGCCGAAGAACAAGGTGTGGAACTGGCCTATCACAGTAGGAGGCCTGAGCTGGAACACACACACACACACACACACACACACACACACACACACACACACACACACAGAGAAAACAGCTTTTGTCAGTCAGATAAATGCAGCAGCTCTGAGCTCCAAAGCAAAACCCCATCAGGTGAAACATCTCCGTGTTTTCCGCTCCCCGCCGACACCGACCAAAGCTCCAGACTCTCCCGACTGTCCCGAGTGGAAACAGATCACACTCGTTTGCGTTGACGCCGCCGGACTGTCAGGAAAGTCTGAAGGTCAAACAGGGTCAGCAACGGCGAGCGTCTCCGCTCAGGTCTACTCACGCATCCTTCATAGAAGTTTTTGATGTAGTTTAAGGACATGTTTGGCTTCTCGCTGTCCCCTGTTTAATTCCGGGGCTGTTCTGGGCCCTCATGGCTGGTCGGCTGCTGGCACCAGTTAAAGGCCACCGACGGGAGAGCTACTGGATCTCCAGTTGACCCCCCCGCCCCCCTCCCCTCCCCTCTCCATCTATCCTCAAAGCCTGTGTCAATGCATATTTTTGCCTTTTATCCCTCCATCAATTGACGTGCTCAGTAGAAAAAGGACAACAGAGCTGTCTCTGGGCGGCAACAATGGCCTGGTGGGGGACATGTGGTCAGTGCATTATAATCCCTGTAGAACTGTGTCAGCAAAAAAAACAACCTCCAGTTACACACAATGCAGAGAGGGAGATCACAAACATGCAACAAAATACAATGCTGCCAGCCGGGTTAGGGAGGACTATCGGTTTCTCCGCTCTGTTGGCTGAACTTGAGAGATTTTATTGTCAACAGAATCCATCAAATCCAATCAAATCACCTGTTTGTCAAGGTAAATAGAATCGCAGTTTCGAGCTCACACTTTGTTCACACATGAATAAATAAATAAAAAAGAAACGTGAAAAGTGGAAAAGAGTGATGACAACACACCCTGCACTGCAAATACTTCTGGAAGAGCATTGACGGAGCTGCTGTTGTCCCAAAATACAGTCAGTCCCGTTGGCCAGCAACACAGACAGAAAGCCCGAGAGTAACGAGTCAAACTCCAACAGCCAAAAATCGGACAAAGTCAAAGAAAATCAAGTCCACACACCAACCGTAATCCAGGCGGCGTGTTGTTCATTCCCCCCTCTTTTTCCACTCAGGGATCCTAAACTCATGCCAGTTTGCGGTACCTTGCGGGACAGAGTGCAGCGATTAAGATACAGAAAATGCAACTGGATCACCTCCTGTCGCACCTTTCAAAATAAACCCAGAGAGGAGCTGAGGGCAGAATGAACCTGTTTCTGAGAGGCTGTCAGCACACAGACAAAAAGTGAAAATGACCTCAGAGGACCTCGTAAAAGTGTAAAACAGATAGTAAAAATAGACTTTAAACAATGGGTGACATCATCGCCTCTCATCACAGACAAACCCTCCGACAGCAATTTGGAAAGCTCTCGTCTCGTTGTCGGACTCCGCTGCTTTTATTTTGAAGGCTCGGTGCCGGAGCTTCCTGTGTCAGTGGTGTGGAACTCCTCTTACTTGACGAAACCTGATGGCAATGCGTGTCCTGGGAATGTCAGTGTTCGTCTTATTCAAACGTCAGTCACACACACACGCACACGCACGCACACACACACACACACACACACACACACACACACACACACAGTGTGCATGCATACATGCATTCGAGATGAAGCCAATTTACCAAACCAAAGCAAAACTTTAAATTGGAAGGATTTTGTGAAAACAGTTTTGTAATAAAAAGAATAAAAACGTTAAATCAGCTTCTCATTTCTACTGCTACAACAAAAATAAACTTTGCTAATAAATAATGTGCTTGGATTATTTTAAACATAACAACATATGAATATCAATTTCAAAGCTTGATGTAACCACGAGGAAGGGCCGTGACGTCACCCGCACGTATATCCGGCCACCTCTATTGGCTGCTAATGCGGAAGTGGAGAGAAAGACTCGCTAACAACAACAGTGTAGTTTTAGCCGGTGTGTTTTTTGGTTACCTGTAGAATTGTTGAGGCCGACATGTCTTTACCGCCTCAGCTCAAACCCATACAGCACCACCTGCGAACGGCCCAGGAACACGAAACGCGTGACCCGGTGGTCGCGTACTACTGTAAGTATCAATGCTCTTGGCAGTGTTAGCCGCGGCTAGCATGTAGCGTTAGCTTTGTTTACCTGAGCTTGTTAACTTGTGAGTTCAAGTTAAATCGCTCCAGCAGTGAACTGCTTTAGGTTGACACCAGTCAGCCCACTGCTGTTATCTCTCTGTGGTTAGCTCTGGCTACCTTTAGAATACTCAGGAATTTGGTGACTTTAGTTTGGGCACATGTTCACATGTCCTGATGGTTTGCCAGCAGAAGCAGATGTGCTTAAGTAACTTCAGTATCATTGTTACTGGGGTGACACGGTGGTCCAGCCTGTTCTTCAGGATCTTGAAGTCATTGATCAGTCAGACTGACTCAGCCGTGAAGGAATGAGCTCCACCCTGCTGCCCTCTCCCAGCCTCTGATGTCACCGTATCCATGGCTACGTCATAAACCATGACGACACAGCTCACAATATCGGGTAGACTTGGTGATTAGGACTTTGGACCAGGACCAACAGCTGCAAAGAACAATTAATGTTTAATAATTGTGTTGTGTTGATGATGTTTGACACCCTTTGGTGGTTTTGTGTTACCGAGCTAGAAGCTTTGCGGTTTTGCTGTCTTTACTATTTTTAAACTGGTGCTATAATCTTTCATCAAAAACTGTAATAAAAACTGCATGGTACAAGTCAAAGTTGGAAGATGGAGTCTGAAGTCAGACACTTGTCGCCTATAGATGAATAACTATAAAACAGTGGACATTTGTTTGTCACTAAATACCGTAGTAATTAATAACGACCGTCTTGCTTCTCGACTGCAACTGCAAAGCATGATGGGATACATTGCTTAGTTAGGGGCATGGGTTGAAGCACCTTGCAGAGTGCATCATGGGATGCATCGAGTACATTAGAGGTTATAGGAACGCAGTTGTGGATTAAAGAAACAAACCTCTGACAAATTCTGTATCTGTGAAGACACACGGACAGAGATGGGGGACAGATGTCCGGCTGTGGGAGCAGACCAGTGTGTGTGTGTGTGTGGGGGGGGGGACACATGCTAGGACAGGATACAAAATTATTACGACTCCACAATAGTAAAACTGGTTTCATTGTGCTTTCGTGCACTGACCCCACAGAATCTGGCTTTATAAGCCATCTGTTGCCTTTTGCCCGTATTTCCTGGTTTTTCCAGGCATATACATGCAGCCCTGTGTGAATGTGAAGTGGAGCTGTGGGACTTGAGCGCAGCAGGGCGGACGTAGTGACCCAGTTGAGGTCTGACATTGTGGATCCACATAAAGAGACAAACCTGTCAAATCCAACCATCCAACCTGGTTTCAAAGGGACCCGACAGCCGACTGGGACTTTGATTCCAGGCAACGCTGGAAGAAAGGCGGCCACCACATCTCTGCTGACAGCATACGGCCTCACCCGGCTGCTGTCGAGGCCTGTTGTCAACCCTGACGTTAGTGGGTCGTTAGTGGGTTTCTTCTCAGGGAGGAATCCAAGAGCCAGGTCCAGACTCCACACCTGAGTTTTCAGCCAATTCACGAGAGAGGGACCTCAGTCCTTCTAGAGCTTTAGTTCCGGAGTCGTCCGGAGCCGTATTGCTGTGAATAAGAGTGCAGCACATTTGCCCAAACATGTAACACACGCCCCCTTTCTCAGCCAGCAGCATGTCTAAGGCCGTTCTATTCTGCATCGCTACCATAGAGGCTGCTGACAGTTGCTCAGCAGGTCCTTCTACCGCATCCCTGGTCAGATTTGCTAATCTTTGAACATTATATTGCACATAATTTATCCGGTCCACATTCGGTGGCATTGGGAAGAGCATTGCAATGATTGGAAGATTTTCAAACCCAGCCACCACTTGATTAGCTAATTTATACTCCTCTGGAACTCCCCTAGGGACTCTTATTGCATCTATATACGTGGACAGATGAACGCAGATGAGCTCCTCCTCTGTAGGACGTGTCGTCGGCGTTAGGCCTGCTGATGTTGGTCTATTCGTACTCATTGTTTGGTTGCATCAATCCTCCGCAATCTCCCCATATTTCCCCAACTTTCCTGTGAAATTAAAGCAAACATACCGGTTTGGTGCGCCCCTCCGTGGTTTGAAAAGTCCTGCAGTGGATTTGTTGCTAATTGGTGGGTAAATAGTAGCCAATTATGTCCAGTTTATGGGAGTTTTCTCTAGTTAATGCCATCATGCACTGACATCAAAATGCAGAGGAGCCGGCTCGGTGAAAAAATGTGCTCTCCGCTAATTTTATCCTTTGCCTCCCTCACCAACCAATCTAGCCAAATATTGTCAGTCCCCGTTCCCGTGCTCAGTTGTATCATGTCTATTGGTTTTAGAGCCGAATAGTCAAGAGTTCTTACCTGCTGGGAGGAGTTACCCGATAGAGTACTCCTTCTTTTCTGGTATTGTGGTGGTGACATTAAGTGTATTTTGATCAACCCCATTGTGCGAGCATGAGAATTGAATAGGACCAGGTTCATAACGCAAGTAGACATCATACCTTCTCCACGACAGTCGATGACGTCACGTAAATCGAATTGAAAAGAGGTAGAGACCCCCATCGTGTATTTCAATGTGATCGCTGCGGGGCATTCTCGTGGTGCGTCTCGCCTGGCTCGTGGATGACCCCAGAGGTTACTAGCACTTCCCCTGTTGCATGTTGGGGGTTTCTGACCTCGCAGACCCCTTGCTGCTCCCTTTCATGTCTGCGGTTTTCGGTACCTTGGCCCACTGCGAGAGGTGGTACCAAGTGTCGCCCTTCCTTCAAACCGGACAGCTGTGTCAGTGCGCGTTGTCACTCCATGTGGGCCCGTCCACCTCGGTTCCTGCCACTTCCTCTCACGGACCTTCAATGGCAGGTACTCCTCCCCTGTGAGGTCTGGTCTCTCCTGCGGTTCTGGTGGGATCTGGAGGGAAAAACTTGAACACATATAGTTAAGTATTTTAAACAACACCTTGTTTGTTCTTAAAACGAGATCCATTATCGGACTGGATTGTTTTGCCCATTCTGCCTGCGCTTGCGCGTGCCCCCACTCTTGGAGTGTGCGGGGTCTTAAGTCCTCTATTTGTTCAGTCTCCACTGTGTTCACTATGTACATCCCCAGCAGATCCAGTCCTGCTGCCTCTTTTGCAGCGTTATCTGCAGCCGCATTTCCCCTGGAGTGAATGGTCCCATCACACTTTAATTACTGCCTAGTTAGAGGGGATCCGATCCACAGATTTTCATCTATTTCCTCATGTCTAGGTGGGACCCCTGTTACTGTTTGCCATCCGTTTCTCTTCCATGAACCCAGATCTCTATGTACAACGAAATAACCAAAAGCAGAATCAGAATAAGTATTTACCGGTCTGCCTGGCGCCGCTGCCAGTGCCTTTTGCAACGCCACCACCTCCGCTCGCTGTGCGGATGCCGGCTCAACTTTCCCTGAGACCATCTTGATAACGCTCTCGCCTTCTCTCATCACAACTGCAAATCCTGCTCACAATCCCTCGTCCGCTTTGTGACAGCTTCCATCTCTGTACAAGTCTCCGGCACCTTGGATTGGACTTGCTTTTGGGTCCGGCCTTGCTTTCGCCACTTGGGTCAAGAATGATGCTGTAATAACCTGGTACCATCCTTTCCCCCTGTTCAGCAGTGGACGTCAGATGTAGCTTATTTCTAGGAACAAACATCACTTTTTGGCTTTCAAGACATGCTTTCTATTACAGGGGAGCATTAAAATATGGCAGGTGATGGAATATTTAAAAAAAAAACAGTAAAAGTGGTGACGCGGTGACGCTGGTGATTGATCACACACAGCATCGTCGGGGGACCTGTTCCACTGGAACATCAAGAAGGTCAGACTCTTGTTTGTGTTCTCATACTTAGTTCCTTATTAAGACGTGTCCTGGGAAGGGGCGATGAAAGAAACCGAAGATAGCCACAGGCAGGACAGGAAGTAAACACACACATAAACACAAAAGCTCCACAGGAAAACACGCGTTGCTACTGGGCCCTGCTCAGATTTTCCTTCTATAGCTATCAGAGATGATCACAAGGGTCTGACGTGAACGATGTTGTCATGACAGCCTTGCTCACGTACTTGACTACAGCAGCTAAAATATTCAGTTATGATCACCATGTAATGCAACACCACTTCACCACTGACCCACCATTGTTCTGATGACTACATCCGGACCAATCGGTCCAGAACCAAGACAATAGTCTACCACATCCGGACCAATCTGTCCAGAACCAAGACAATAGTCTACCACATCCGGACCAATCTCTCCAGAACCAAGACAATAGCCTACCACATCCGGACCAATCTGTCCAGAACCAAGACAATAGTCTATTACATCCGGACCAATCGGTCCAGAACCAAGACAATAGCCTACCACATCCGGACCAATCTGTCCAGAACCAAGACAATAGCCTACCACATCCGGACCAATCTGTCCAGAACCAAGACAATAGTCTACCACATCCGGACCAATCTGTCCAGAACCAAGACAATAGCCTACCACATCCGGACCAATCTGTCCAGAACCAAGACAATAGCCTACCACATCCGGACCAATCTGTCCAGAACCAAGACAATAGCCTACCACATCCGGACCAATCGTCCAGAACCAAGACAATAGTCTACCACATCCGGACCAATCTGTCCAGAACCAAGACAATAGTCTACCACATCCGGACCAATCTGTCCAGAACCAAGACAATAGCCTACCACATCCGGACCAATCTGTCCAGAACCAAGACAATAGCCTACCACATCCGGACCAATCTGTCCAGAACCAAGACAATAGCCTACCACATCCGGACCAATCTGTCCAGAACCAAGACAATAGTCTACCACATCCGGACCAATCTGTCCAGAACCACGACAAAAGTCTACCACATTCGTCAACTTGTGGTCACTTCTCGGTCATAACGGCCAAACGCCTCTCTTTACTCGTTTTTTCAAATTTAACGATCAACACGGTTCACTTGACATCATTCAGCACTTTCGATTTAACAGGCAGCGCTCCCCTCTTTAGTCAGGCGCGCCTTTTCCGGATGATGCCAAGGACCGGTCGATCTGGACCTTCGACGTGCGCGCCTGTCCTACTCTCCTCTGGAGCAGATCACGTCGGGGTCACCAAATTGTCCGTTACAGACACGCCTGCTGTCGCGCTGTCCCGGGGGCTCCCTCCCCACCCCAGAGTTGTCTCTTTTATTGAAACCGGCATGATTACATGGCAGGAGGCGTTTCTTTAGTTCCATAGTTTGCATCAGCCGAGTCACATTGCCCATATTTGACCATATTGAAGCGGCTCTCGGCCTGCGCACAGGTGCACAGCCGTGAGAACCCTAACCCAAGCAGATATCACACATTATTGTTTTGTCCTCCTCACAAACACGCTCACATACAGTTCCCCCAGTCCACTTTACCCCAGTTAATCCTTCTCACATTATCCATGAAACTCCTCTACTTTTATTAAAATAGCTATAGCATAAAATGCTATTTCACAACAGGAAACATCAAGGCCACTGGAGGTCAGCATCATCATGGGTTTAGACCGTGTCTGTGTGAGTGAGTGTGTACCTGGTGTGTGTACCTCCCAGCAGCAGCTGGCACACACAGAACTTTATTGATCGTTGTTGGATCTTCAGTAGCCACTCTGGGATTTTGGTAAACTGGGGCTCATGTTGAATTAAAACAATTCCAGATTATTCCCTCATGTCGGATGCAGATGAATTTATTAAAACTGAACATACGAGTGGGGATGATGGGGGGGCTCTCTCTGGGAGGTTTTCTCATACACAAGGACTGAGGGTTATTACCCATGATGCCTGGGTGACTGAGACGGTCTGCTGGATTAATGTTTCAGCCCGTGTTCCGTTTCAGACTAAATAACAGGAACGTTTGATTTGGATCTGCTTGTCAACCTTCTATTGGGGGCTGGTGGGGTCGAGCTGTTCGAGGGGTCTGCAGCCTGCAGTACCACTGTTGGACAGAAGGGGGCCCGTGTTGTCCTCTCTGCCCCCAATGCTTGTGTGTTGCAGTTTATTGTGCCAAAAAACACAACCGCTCTTTGTCTGTGGGCTCACTGACCGACTGTTTTACTGGTTTGGCTGCGTACGTGTTCACATGTGTGTGACGCCAAGTTGCCTGTGTTGTGTTGATCGTTTTAGTCGGTCAAACTGTGAGCTGCAAACACTCAGTAAACAGCTTTCGAAACAACCTGGATTTAAATGGAACACAAACCTGTCCCCGGGGTGCCTGCATTACCCGGATCACATTAGTGGAGACGCCCCAGGAAGAGTCACAATCTGCTCCTTTGATAAACTCACCAGGACCTTCCAAACTCAGGGCTTCTCCTCCAATTCTGATTAATAATGCAGACGTGAGTCGCACCTGTAACCTGCTGGTCTGTTGTGTCAGAGTGCTGAAGGAACTAAGTGATCAGTGAGGGATTGTGGGAGTTGGAGTTCATCAGAATCCTGGCTTTTATTACATCTCAGAGACTACCGTATTTTCTGGACTATATGTCGCTCCGGAGTTTAAGTCGCACTAGCCAAAAAATGCATAATAAAGAAGAAAAATAGAAATAGAAGTCGCACTGGACTATAAGTCGCATTTTGGGGGGAAATTTATTTGATAATATCCGAGACCAAGAACATACATTTCATCTTCAAAGGCAATTAGCATGGATTAGCAATAGGGTTATGGTAACGTAACAAATTCAGCTACATGACCCACAACGAACTGAGTACGTGTCTGCTTTGTTAACATAACATATTAACAGTTATTCAGATAACTAGTATAGCATTAAGAACATCCGAGCAAGTTTACCAAACAATCAAGTCTAACTCCACAGACGAAGCACCGCTTCTTCTTCTGCGTCGCTAGAGGAACTCGTTCCTCAGGTACACACGCCTAGAGCGCCTTCCTGTGGTTGTCAGTGTGAAAATAACGAACATGTGAAATTCTGTAATAACGTATTTATTTAAGTCGCTCTGGAGTACAAGTCGCACCCCCTGACAAACTATGAAAAAAAGTGCAACTTATAGTCCGGAAAATACGGTAATTGATGAGGATTTTTGTAGAATGAAGGTGTTAATGTCAAGCTCTGCCCCCCCCCGGCAGGTCGACTCTATGCCATGCAGGCGGGCATGAAGCTGGACAGCAAAAGTCCAGAGTGCCGCAAGTTCTTGGTGAAACTCATGGACCAGCTGGAGTCGGTGAGTGAACGGCAGCCGTGAGGCCGTCTTTGTGTTTCCCACTTCATGACCCTCCTCTGTTTGATGATGATGATGATGATGATGGTCGAACATGTTACACGTTGAGGAGTCGGAGTTTACTGTTTACTGTTTTGATCTGTTATTTCAATCTCGACTGGACAAGCACACCACCCTGTTACACACTGTTACATGACGGGAGCTGCTTGTCAACAGGAGCCAAACTAATGAGCTTTTATGGAGTTGTTATGATGGGGAGGGGGGGGCAGCGTCTCAGTGGGGGTCACATAATGAGCTGGACATCACTGTCCAATCACAGTCCTTCAAAGTGTTCTCAGGTGAAAACAAGCAGGGATGCTTAATGAATTGACCTGAGATCAGTTTGACATGGTGACGACAACACACACACACACACACACACACACACACACACACACAGAGCTGTGGTTTTAACAGTAGCTTCAGGGATCTTCATTACTGTCACACACTCGTATCCGCTGCTTTGAAGTGTGTGTTCCTGTCATTTACACACACACCCCACACACACTCTTCATGTTACTGTTGCTGACTTTTAACCCACATGTTTTTTTGTCTTTGCTAATTTGAAGTCATCAACCCACCGACCAACCAACCGACGTCTAATGAACATAATGAATCTCACTGTTGTGATGATTTCTGGAAATGTTTGCTTTATTTATTCTTTGTTCCTGCAGAATTTATACCGCAGTAAATCTGTGGTTGGGACTATAAACAAGCTTTAGGGGAATTTTCGGACACGTTTCAAGATGTTTTGGGGGAGGGTCACCTTCCTGCGCTGCTGTCTTCATCAGCCCAGGTTGACATGTGAAGGAAAGTATAATATTTAAATGTTTTCACGTGATTAGACGGGAGCTTTTATTCCCCGATGAGACAGAAAAGAGTATTTCTGTTGAACCTTGAGGTTTCCGTCCTGTTTCTTTATGAACTGCTGCTGTGACTCATTTCCACTGATCGAGCGAGTCAGCACACAAACCACAGCAGATTCTCTCTCTCTCCCTGATGACCTGGCTCGTACACATCGTGCATGTTGGACTCATTAATTCTATTTTCCAGCGCTGGCTCTGCTCTCTGAGGCTTCCCTCTCTCTGGGATGGTGGAAAATCTCTGCTTTAAAAGCAGTCGCAGGAGACCAGCAGCTCCACGAGCCGCTGCTCCGCTCAGCTCAGACGTTCTTTAATGAACTGGATTTTTGACATTCCTGTTTTAGCTTCTGTCACAAACCTGCACGCTGTTTCCTGAAGGTCATCTTTTTACCCGCCGTCATCATGTCTCGTTTTGTTGCCATGTGTGTAAGCAGGTTTGGGTTTGAAAATTCAGTTTTTCCAAATCCTTCAAAGGTCGACGTTCAAACTTGAAAACAAGACAACATAAATCAATAAAACCAGTAAATCAAGAAAACAAACATGTACTTCAACATTTCTAAAGTAATAAGCAACAACATCAGCTATAGTTTCTCAGGATCTCATCATGTTTCCATAGTTTGACTTTGGTTAAAATCACTTTTCTTTTGGTTATGTTGAAAGTCATTAAAAGTCATTAAAAGTTTGGGCTTAAGTCAGACGGAGATTCGTTTTGATCCCAGATTCTTTTTATTCCCTCTGTACATGTGATTCTGTGGTTTTACATTACACACACACACACACACACACACACACACCACACACCACACACAGTGAACAGTGTGTCTATTCAGTTTGGTCAGTTTCCACCTGTTGGAGGTAACCACGTGTTTGCTTTAGTGGGTTTTTACCAGAAACCTGAATCCCTGTAATAGACACACACACACACACACACACACACACACACACACACACACACACACACACACACACACACACACACACACACACACACAGAGTTGTCATCTTCGCTGTCGTGGTGAAACCGCCGTCCTGCAGTAAACACAGATGGATGTTGCTTCTTTCCATTGTCTGATAAATGGAGCCAAAATAAGCTGAAATTAGGTTTTTGTCATCCAGATGACCCTCCGCTGACCGGCTGCGGCGGAGTTCAGAAGCTCCGCCCACTCTATTAGAATAGCCAGCATAAAACCTGAAAGTACATTCGATTAACCTTTTACCATTCTCCCCCCAAACAGAGCCAAAGTTTTTATTCTCTTGAACGGGACGTACGGCGACCATCTTTGTCTGACGGCCATATTTAAACATTGTGTTAAAGATTTGGTCACGTTTGCTTTGCAGATGAAGAAAGAGATGTCTGACAACGAGTCCATCACCCAGGAGGTGGTTGGCAACGCCCACATCGAAAACTACGCCATCAAGATGTTTCTGTACGCCGACAACGAGGACCGTTCGGGACGCTTCCACAAGTAAGAGTCTCTGCTCTCTTTATTCTCCTCCATCCGCTCCTGAAGCACCTGATCTGGTCTGTGGTGCTCCTGTACCAACATCTTCTATACATGTTGCTACAGGATCTTCTCTTAGCAACAGGTGATGAGCAACTGTTGCTAAATCTGAGCGACAGAAGCTCTGATGTTCTTTAAAACGTGACAGCGATTAACTTGAGACAGAGACAACGCCACGGTCACGTGTCACACGTCTGTGGAGCCTTTCCAAAGCCGTCTGTGTCACCTCTGTGTGCTTCAGCGTTACCATAGAAGCAGGTTCAGACAGCATGATGGACAGAAGTGGACAGTTGGCTCTCTGACCAAGGTTGCTGTCAGGGTTCTGCTTCTTCTGTCCCATGACTGTGTTACTGAGCCTGAGGTCTGCAGACGTCCTGCTGCCTTTAAACGGACTCATCTGGAAAAGTTGGCAGGTTCCAGGTCAACGTCGGTCCGTGTTTTTCCCGTCTTCAGCAGCTCGGAGCCTCCTCCACAGGCGTCCTCATATCGTCAACATGTGATCCGACCGTATTCTGGAATGTTCCCCCTCTAGACTGGGTGTGGATTTAATCCTGTTGAGGACTTTCGTTTAGTGATCCAGACTTCATTAAGCTGAATGTTTGAGTGTGAACGTCACAGCCAGAGGCACAACACAAAACACATTTTCATGTTTCATGCAGCTGAACTCCTGACTCATCACACCTCAGGAATAAACAGGAGTGAATGTGTCTGTCTGTGTGTGCATGTGTGTGTCTGTGTGTGCATGTGTGTGTCTGTGTGTGCATGAGAGCAAGAAAATAACCAGCCTGAAGATAAACAAATCTGCATTTTTCCAGTAGCTTCATAAAACTGAAAGTAAACAATTAGCATGGCTAAACACCTATAAATACACATTAAATACACACATGCACACAAAGGTACACACAAGTATGCGCAGGTACTTAGAAGTATCCATTTGTACACAGAAGGTCCCATGTGTATACAAGTGCACACACCTACCTAAGTGTGTGTTTGTTGGAATAAGAAACTTCCTCCAACATGTGGAGGCTCCTGCTGACACATTGTGCAACAAGGAGCCTATTCATCATCCTTACGTGTGTGTGTGCGCGCGTGTGTGTGTGTGTGGGTGTGGGTGTGGGTGGGTGTGTGTGTGTGTGTGAGAATCTGGACTGTGTCTTTTGGTTCTCATTTGCGCCCAGGTTTGTTTATTTATTTACTTGTGTAACCTTTATTTATGTTCATTTACACTGACCCTGCCTGGCACAGAGGCATTACAGGTCGTCAGTAAGGACACGGAGACAGTGGGACCCCTACGACGTGTCCTCCGCTCCTGGACACACTAACAGTGACATATGTTGATACTGTTGATTACTGAAGCAGAAAGCAGGACTAACGGCAGTAAGGAGACACTCGTCTGTCAGAGCCAACTAATAACAATGTTTTCCTCTCCTCCTCCTCCTCCTCCTCCTCCCCTTCTTCTCCATCCAGGAACATGATCAAGTCCTTCTACACGGCCAGTCTTCTGATGGATGTGCTGTCAGTGTTTGGAGAGTTATCAGAGGAGGTAAGATCAGCTCTGTCAACACCTCTGACACTGCAGTCAGTCAGTCAGTCGCTCTCTCTCCTGGTGTGTGTGTGTGAGTGTGTGTGAGTGTGTGTGTGTGTGTGTGTGTGGTTGGAAACAACCTCGGCAGTCTTGTCTGGTTCAGACAGAAGATGGAGAAACACTGGTGGACCCGCGCAGCTCAAGGTTCTGCTGAAAACACCAAACTGGTCCGAACAGAGTCGAGTCTTGACCCGACCAAACATCTGCTGCATCATGGCTGATCCACATCCCCTGGAGCCCCGCCCCTTTTCACCTGCTCAACACGTTTATTAGATGCTGTTTCCTGTTTACTTGGTTAACTGGGAGTTCAGTGTGTGTGTTGGGGGGGGTATTATCACCAAAATGTTTCAACCCCAGCTCTAGGGTGAAATTTACATTAGTCCTAACACTGAACTGACCTTTGTCCTGGACAATTAACAGCAGAGTTGAGGAGGGAAATGCTCTCACAGAGACGCCGTTTATCTCAATAAGCTGGAGCTGGTCAATAGTGCTATTGATCAGAGCCCTCAGTGTCGTGTGTGTGTGTGTTAATAAAGTTGTAAAGCCTCTTTTTGTGTCTGCAGAACATCCAGCACAGGAAGTACGCCCGCTGGAAGGCCACCTACATCCACAACTGCCTGAAGAACGGCGAGACGCCGGAGTCCGGGCCCATCGGCATGGAGCTGGACATGGAAGCAGGTGGGGCGCGCTGATACGGCCCCGCTGCCGTCTGCTTCCTCTGTTGCCATGGTTTCTTTGTCCACCTGTAGCTGCCAGTGTGAGAAGTCTGCATTGTTTCTTATCGGCTGTGCTGGTGTCGCAGGAAGAGCTGGAGGAGCGGCGCCAATAATGTTATTGATGTTCGATCGGGTTCAGCTACACCAGGGCAGAACTTTATTGATCAGTAGTTTGAAATGATCTTTCCAATGTCCTCCTCAGCTGGTTGGAGGGAAATGATTGGTGAAGGATTTGGTATTTGAGTCTCCTGGTGGTGGTGTCACCTCTACGTCTCTGACCTTTTCCACATCGCGCAGCTCCCACTTCTCGCCGGCGTCCAGCCATAAAACACTAACCTTTGGAGAAAGAAAGCAGGAGGAAGTTCTTCAGAGCCTGAACGACCCAGATGTTTAAAGTTCAGCCCGAACAGGAAACAACCTTTTTGTTCGGTGTTTCATCCCGGGGTTCAGGGTTTAGCCGCCCGCCGCCAGCTTTTGTGACGGCTGCTGACCTTCTGAGGGCTCGTTTCTGCCCGAGTGGTCCGTAAAGAGCTTCAATCTGGATGATTTCAGAGGGTGAGGCACTTCTTCTGACAGGCGCTTCTTGATTTTGATGTTTGCCTCCCTCCATGATGGCTTTATAATCGTAGGAGTCACTTTTTCTGTTCCCGAGAGGCTGAAGAACAGATCTCCTGATGTGCGGAGCTCTTCCTGCCTGCACTGTTTTGTTGTCTATATTTCTGAGCAATACACAGAGATCTGACACCCATTTTACTGCCTCCTGCGGCTCCCAAGGGCGACGCCTCACGATCTTTGGTGGTTTTACATTTGAGCCTCACCCACCAGAGGGAATCAGCTCAGGTCCGATCATTATCAGAAACAACAACAGATTGATCTGAGGTGATCCTGACGGGTGATCGGCCTAAACTGTATTGATCGTATCTGCTGACGTCCTGGCGTCTGTCAGGACCGGCAGAGCCAGATGGATCTCTATGCTCGCCAAACGCTGTAATAACATCCAGCTGTTGGCCACACCCACTCACACACATCTGGGCGTGTCTTTGACCCAAATGTCACCCAGCGCACGCACGCACGCACAGTGTGACTCTGGCGGTGATGACCTCATCAGGGATTATCCCCATGAATGGAAGGAAGCACCAGCAGATATCGCTCACTCAGCGTGTGTGTGTGTGTGTGTGTGTGTGTGTGTGTGTGTGTGTGTGTGTGTGTGTGGGAGATATTGCAGGTGTTTGTTTTTGGAGGCGTTATCACTCTGGCGGAGAACGTTTCTCTCCGATACGATCGTTGAAGCTCGATTTTGTCACTTGTGTTGACACAACATGATTACTGAAGCTGGAGACAAAGATTGGATTTTCCCACCTCTGTGGCGTCCGCGGCTTTACCGCCACGGTGGACACACAATCGTCCGGCGGCACACTGGTCTGCCGTTAATCTTAATCTGACAGCAGAAAAACCGCCAAACCACTAAGAGAACCTTTGTCGTCCAGCTGATGTTTACATCTGGGCGAGATGTGATTGAATGAAGCCGTGTTCCCTGAACGCATCATCCAAGTAAACCAGACTGGTTTCACACCAGTTAGCTGCGGCAGGTCTGAGGCCAAAGGTCACGTGATACCAGCATTTGTTATTCCGCAGAAGGGAAATTAGACTTGATTCATTACAGTAATGGACCATCCTGCCCTCAGTAGCACTCCCCTCAGGCCTGAAGTCTGGCTTCACTTTTTATTTAGAGTACACACACACACACACACACACACACACACACACACACACACACACAGCAGCGCAGAAAGCTAGACATGGAACATACAGAAGAGCATTGTCTGGCAGCGCTGCGGTCTGATTTTCCATTGGTCAGGAGGAGACGCGTTTAGCGAAAGGAAAGGTGTGGGGGCGGGGCTTAGAGAGGAGAGGGCGAGCCCATCCAGCATCGGTGTTTGATGGCAAGTCAATTGGATCCTCGGACGTATTTCTACAGCGTAAATCAAAGGCGCTAGAGAGGACATCAAAGCAGAATGGACTGTAAATGCTCAGAAACACTAGCAGACTCCAGCTAGAGCTGGTTTGAGCAACTGGGATGTTTTAGTCAGTAAATGTCACCACTGATGTAGCGAACCAACAAAGCTGATGCAATTTATCTTCTCTTTGATAAGATAAGCTCCATATTTGGATGAGACAGGCTGCTGACAGCGGCTCTGGAGCGTGTCGGGTCAGAACCGGCAGACACGTTGTGAGGCGATCCAGGGTAGGAAGACGGCAACGGCCCAGGCAGAACAATGTGTTGGAGCGGGTCGGGGAGCACCGAGTGTTTAACATGTGTCCCAGTCACATGACGTAAGGGGGGAGGAGCCTCCAGTTCAGAACCGAGAACATTCCACCGTCGTCTCAGCAGAACCGTCTTTACATCTGGTTTGAATGTAGAATTCAGCTGTGTGTAACCTGACCCGCTTTTATTCGCTTTCCTCTGAGGTAAACTGTGTTTCTCTGAGATTCTGCTGTTTACTGGTTCCTTTTAGTGCAGGTGGTGCCGGAAGGTCCAGTTTCAGTGCAGGTTCTGGTTGAGTCTGGGTGAGAGTGAAGCTGAGCTGTACCGTCTGAATGTCTGTGCAGATGTGGAGGGAGCTGAAGGTTACTCAGGTCTCGCTCATGGAGGCTCCTTCAGAGCTGGGCCGGACTTGTACACTCACCAGGACCAGGGTCAGAACCCCGCCCCGGGAATCGGCTTCACACCCGGTCCAGAATCAGGACCATCAGGTGCTCCGCCCACTACCAACTTCAACAACATCCACATCCCACCAGGGGCTCACGCGCCGGCCAACACCCCTGCCGAGCTGGCTCCGCCCACAGGTACTGACCCAGGTGGTCCCGATCAATAATCTCTTCAATAGTTAACGTCTGTGTCATTATTAGGTCATGATCAATCAGAATATTTGAGTTCTTCTTCAAATCCGCTTTATATTGATGCTGTGTTGACCTGTGTTCTCTCGGACCTCTGTAACCAGCAGAACCAGTGAAACCAGTGCCTCTGCCCCGCTCGGCGCCCACCGTGGACCCGTCACTGCTCAGCGCTCAGCAGCAGGGTGAGTCTCATCCTGACCTTGGTTCTGACCCGCGAAGAAGCTTCTCCTTCACTAATAAAGTTATGGAGTCGGGGTGTTTGGATAGAAGCGATTTGATTAGCGGAACCAGTCCGTTTGGATCTTCACATCTGCCTCAGGGGGAGCTGCTGAGCAAACGGTTGAAGGACCACAGGTTCTGACCGCGTTTGGTCCTCGGTCCGGCTAATGTGCTGCTCTTACCCCAGCTCCTCCTGGTTCCTGGGGCTCCTGCTCCCCCCTCTCTTCCTGCCTCTCCTCTCAGCTTTGGACATTCTGTCACTTCTGCCTCTGTGGAACCAAACGGGTTTGATAGGGGGTGAAGTCCTGGTGGAGCGAGGAAGACGATGGACCAACACCGAGAAGAAGAGTCGCATCAGTGTTTCATTACTGGCGAAGAACGGACACGGATAAAAAACAGGAAGTGAGAAGTCTTTGGCTTCCTCCAGGAAATGCTTCAGTTGAATGTCAGAGGTCCGTAATGACCTGATGGACAGATAGAAGAACGAGTGGAAAACAGCGGAATGTAAATGAGCCCGGAGGGTTTGACCCACGGCCATCTGAGAAGATGTTGGACTTCCTCCGGGGAGCTGGACGGCTGGACACCACAAACAATGACTCGGCGGTTTAGAGGGATTCTCAACGTAAAGGTGTTGCTGGGGCAGGTCTGGAGAACAGATGTTTGACGTGTCACATGACTTTTTTCCCACCGTGTGACCGTAACCGTGGTGATTTCCCTCTTGGTTCAGATCATTTTGATGACCGTCTTCTTCTGTCCTCGCCGCAGGTGGCGTGCAACTCTCAGCAGAGGACTTCACTAAGGCGCAGAAGTTCTGCAAGTACGCCGGCAGCGCCCTGCAGTACGAAGACGTAGGCACGGCCATCCAGAACCTCCAGAAAGCCCTGAAGCTCCTCACCACCGGCAAAGAATGAAGCCTTTTGTCCCCTGGCCCTTCCCCCTCCTTCCTCCTCAGCACCGACAACAATGGCCGCCTCTGTCCAAGGAACCGGCCAATTCTTCATATTAAAGGAACGCTTCACCACAAGTGACAATCCAGTCATCATCTGCTCGTGTCGACGGAAAGTCCAGGCCGACCTTTCTCTGTTGCTAACACTGCTAACGCCGCTAATGCTGTGCTCTCTGAGGCTACAGTGAAACTTGTTTGAATTCACGTTAAATAAAATTCCTTAAAATCTCTGTGTTGGTCAAAGCCACAAAGTTTTTTTTGAACGTTTTTAAACTTTCCCTGGTGAAAGTTCGTCATCAGAACTTTTGCTCTTTTGAGACGACACTCCGCTGGGGGGTCAACAGGGGGCGCTACTGTATCTCTGGCACGACACGTCACTTTCTTTAGCGGGATTCTTAATTTCTCGTTTCTCACAATTTGTTTCACTGGAAATTTTTAATGCAAATTCTGTCACTGATTAAACAGTTTGAATAAAATATGTGAAATAACATCTGTTTCATCCGTATGTTTTGTTTTTTAAGCTAATGTAAATGACCTGATACACCTGATGTCTGCTAGCGCTGACGTCGTTAGCTGCACCCGAAGCTACATTTTAGCACCTGTTTAAGCTGCTGCCGTGTCATTGTTTCCTCCTGCTGTCTCATCACAGCCGATCTTCACGATGCAAATCCGACCGCTATTCTCGGAACGTCAGTCCATGTTCCTGCTGATAAAGCAAATGAGACGCCCAGCATTCATCAGGAAGTTGAGGAACATCTCACCTCTCGTGGTGAGATGTTCCAGTTAACACGTGGTCCTTCTCATGTTCCTCCCATAGCTGTTAGCCTGTGATCATTCCTCATTTCTGCCAGTTTACCACCATCTTTCCTTTATAGGTGTTTGGGACGGTTTTCCTGACAACAGGCCCGTCTTCGAGGTGCCAATCAGGACGGGTTCTGTTAGGAATAAACTTTATTTTGGGGTTGGTGGGGCAAATGTTTCAGGGGCGGGGCTCTAACTTTTAACAATTTATGACCAGAAAGTGTTGAATTATGGCCAAAAGAGGGAGGTGGTAAAACAAACACGCCCCTGCTCCTCTCTCTCTCTTTCTTACTCCCTCTCTTCTTCCTCTCTCTCCCTCTGTCCTCTTGTCTTTCTCTCTCTCTCTCTCTCTCTCTCTTCTCTCTGCCCCCCCCCCCCCCCCCCCATCTCTCTGTCTCTCCTCTCTCCCTTTCTCTCCTCCCCTCTCTCCCCCTCCCTCTTCCCCCCTCTTTCCAAACTTTGGGCCACTTCCGGCCCGCAGTCACTCGTCTTTAGTCGGAACTTTAGCTCGGGACTCTGGCCGGACCGTCGAGGACCTGACCCAGCGGGGGGTCCGACCGCGGCTCCACTGAGACATGTGAGTGCTCTTGCTGAAGATGTTGATGATGATGATGAAGGTTTTATCTCTCCTTTACTCCCTGAAGTCAACTTTCATCAACTTTAAACTTGTTCCTTCTTTTATTGACTAACATCGCAGTCTCGTGAGGATCCAGTGCGCTTAAATAAAAGTAACGAATTGGCCTGTGACGTCATCGGGAGAGAAGGCTAACTCAAACTTCTAATTCTAAAATCATTCTGTATAATCAATGCTGCAGAAGTGTGCGCGCGTGGGTGCGCGCGTCGCTGCTGATTTCAATGGAACAAGTTTTGTGGGGTTTTTTCAGATTTTTTTCTTCTGATTAAGAGTTTTTTATTTACATGACGTCATCTCACAGATATATGATTCGATTACCGATAAGGTTAACTGGTTAAGACGGAAGATATTCATACGCAATCACTAAAATGATCAGTTTAACGTTCACCAGGAGACTGAATGTACCGGTAATTGGTCAGATTTGTCTGGATAATGACTATTTTAGGAATATTTCTCCGTGTTTCTTGAGTAGTTTTAGGAACAAAAGTTTTATTGACAGAAATTAATATATTCTTTCGTATAGAACCAAAACTTTTGCAAAACAGTTGAAACGTTTTATCAAAGTGAACGGACAGAAAGTAAATGAAAAAGTTCTCATCATTTGTTACTGTTAAATTATTTATTCTAATTGTTTTTAACACAAAAAAGTGAGTCATGATCGTGGAACAAGTGTAATGATTAGATTTAGTAGACATTTTTTATTGTATTTAACGTAATATTAGCAGTAAACTCGAGCTTATCGTTAATAAATAACCACATTTAATTTTATACGCATTTGTTTATTGAAACTTAGCGCCGCTTACAGGAGTCCGGGTGGAACCGAACCTTTACGTTATGAAAAGTCCCACGTTCTTCCAGAACAAACAAAAATCTTTTTTCCATCCTGTTTCTCTGCTGCTGTAGGAGTTTGTTTCCAGCAGAAATTTAATATTTCATGGCTCCGCATTTTCCACCGAAAGCTTCGGGTTCTTTAATGGAAAGACTCCCTGCAGAGCGAAACGTTCCTGTAAACAGAAACAGACTCCCCATTCCAGATAGAACAAAAAATACCAACTGATCCCAGTTCTGATGGAAGAAGCGCTGTTGAGCAATACTGCAGCCAGCCACTGGGGCAGA
Source organism: Takifugu flavidus (assembly GCF_003711565.1). Classification (NCBI taxonomy): domain Eukaryota; kingdom Metazoa; phylum Chordata; class Actinopteri; order Tetraodontiformes; family Tetraodontidae; genus Takifugu; species Takifugu flavidus. The sequence continues at coordinate 3,010,244 of NC_079538.1, forward strand.
CGGGAGAGGTTTGCTCATTTGGGCAATCACCTGTGTGACTGATGCTCCGCCCCCTCGTTCCTGCAGGGACTCCAACACCGACGGATCAGGAGGAGGGTGGAGACACCTTCACATCGTCTCTGTGGTTCTGCTGTGGACAAGTGTGCAGAGGAACGGTGAGATGCTAAAAACAGTCTTAAAACGGAAGCAGATTAAAGTAAAATCATCTCAGATCCTTCAGGGGAACCAGAAGGTTCCACCTGCAACCTCAAATAGATCATCTGGAATAGCCGAGTATTTCAGAGTTTTAATAAAACAAAACGGGAGCAACCCGAGTTTTCAGCACATCTTGTTTTTAAACTTCATTCAAAGGTGACGTTAAAATAAACATTACAGAAAACAAACATCTGACTTCAGACTGGCTCATTGTTAGCTCTGCAGCTAACCTCACCTTTAAATGAAAGTCTTTGTTCATCTTTGATTCCTTTCATGTCTCATCCTTCTCCTGTCTTCATCTGCCCATTAACATGAACATCATGCAGCAGAAAAAGTCTCATCAAAGCTCTTTCATCATTTTCATCCATTTTGATTCAATTGTTCATTTTGCTTTGATGATTTGATGCTTTGATCTGGGAATTCTTTTCTTTTGCTTTGATTAATGTCGATTGACTTCGTAATGAAGCTACGATCAAAATTTCCAAAAAACTCCAATATTTGTTTGCGGCGTCATATCTGTATGTGTAAAAGTGATGGAATATTTCTGTTCAAATTGAAAAATATTGTTGCGCTGAGACGTCATCGGGCAGATTTGGGGTCAGAGGTCACAGCTTTGAACAGACCAGAGGGGGTCTAACTGGTCAACTGGTCAAGTTTCCGGAACCGGTTTTGTTGGGTCACACAAGAATCTGATGGGAGACAGGCCAAAGTCCCATAAAACTGAAGACTGTGTGTGTGTGTGTGTGTGTGTGTGTGTGTGTGTGTGTGTGTGGTTTCATACCGCTGTCAACTTTACGAGCATGTGTGGACCGCTAGCTTTGGCCTGAGGCTGCTGGTAGGGTATGGAAAATGCATTAACCCCCCCAACACACACACACACATACACACACATTCTGCTAACACGCACACACATGCACGCACACACACAAACACACTGCTAACAGTGAATGTGATGGGTTTGAGTTTTTGCTTCGGTCCAGCTGCTAACATGCAGTGGGCGGAGCTTCTTTGTCCAGATGTTTGTGTTGTCCTCATGGCGGCCATCTTAAATTCAGAGAGTCTCAAACCTCAGGAGGACGACGGAGATTTTAGTGATATCATCGGGGTGTGTCCTAGCTGGCCTATCTCTGCACAGACTAATGATGTCATAAGTCAGTATTGATATATTGAACCTGGTCTGAAGCGTTTAACCGTTCAATGTGGTTGAATGTAGGGAGAAGAAAAATTGTTAAAAAAAACCCCAGCATCTAACATTTTCATCACCTGATGCTTTCCTCATTCCTTCATTCACATACCAACATCATTAATCTGTTGGTGACAGACACAGAGAGGGAGGGGCTTAAACACCTGCGTGATCACCTGGGGGCGGGGGGGGGGGGGGGGGGTGGTTGAATCAAATGTCTGAGCTGTTTATTACCTTCAGTTATGTTTATGTGACAATCTGTGTTTGTTTGCAAAATAACTAAAAGAAATAAAGTAGTTTTAATGAAATTGTTGACGTGAAGGAAGCTCCCATTAAATTCAGTGATGTTCTGAAATCCAGGACTTGGAAGATCAAAGAACAACCTCCATTTTGTTCAAGACAAAGATAGATGATAAACAGGAACTCTGGATCTTATCAGTCAAACCTTGATACCAAAGCAGCAGCTGGTGATTCGTGTGTGACTGATCCTCAAACTTCTGGTTCTTGTTGATGTTTTTCGTTGTCACAAACTTGAATAATAAATGTGAAAAAGTCAGTTTGCTGCAGTTGAATGTTGGAATTATTTTGCCAATTCTGAACAAACATTCGCTGTAAACAAACAATAAAGCAGCTGATTAAGAAACTCCTATTTCCCTTTGATGGGAATCTGTCTCTGGGCTGTGAGGACTTTCTCTACAGTGGAGATGATGCTAAGCCAGATGTGAATTCAGTCACATTTTACGATGGAAGAATCACAGAATTTCTTCGAGAATGCGTCTTTGTCCTCACACAGGCCACAAAGAAATTCTTCCATCTCATCGAAAGCAGAGAAAAAACTGTTTATTCCCTCAGAGAAAGGAAAAACAAACAAGGATGAAGAGAGTGGTGGAGATAAGGACAGTTGAGTGAGAGGAAGAGAAGAAGTCATCATGTTTCACTTTAAACCTTGAATCAATTCGCTAACACAAAATATGGTTTACCTTCTCAAACGCAACCAACAAATGTTCTCATTTTCTCATATAGAATAAAGATTTTTGTCGTTTTCTTAATCAAAGTTTGGTTTAGAGACCTTTTAGCTTTACGCTAAGACTTTAGCTACATTGTGGCAACCAAATGTTGCTGTTGGACCCCCTAAATGGGTTTTAAATCCATTTTCACTGAATCATCTCACAAAACATGCAAGAATCAAGGAAGGCTAGCCTGAAGGTCTTGTTGATCGCCACCTGCTGGTGTGGAGGATAAATAAATGAAGGCCTGAGGTCTGTTTTGTGGAGTCAGAAAGTCAGCAGAAACACGTTGGGATGGGATGGTGGGAGCCTCAGCTCGCTCTTTAAGCGTTGCTGCTGCATTTTAAACCTGACGCTGTGGCTGACGCGCTGCGAGCTCCCACGTCAGCTGAGCACAAAGAGCTTCTGTTTCCCCTCAATGGCACAAACGCACGTCTGGCCCGTTGCCGCTGCATCAGCATGTTGACGTTCTGAACCTCTGCTGCAGAAGCAAACGTCTGCTGCTCTTCTTCACGAGCTGCACATATAGAACGTCTGCCATGGTCCACTCACTCCTCTTTAGATCCTCCGTTTGCTTCAAATCCAGGTCGGACGTGTCAGAGGTCAGGAGAAGTACGAGTGTGTGACCGTTCCTCATCCAGGAAACTGACCTTTCACTTCCTGTCTACCTACAAGGGGTCAGAGTTTGAGGAGCCCACCGAAGATCCTCCTCAGATTGGTCCTTTGACCTCTGAGGTCACAAGCAGAAGTTTTGATGTTTGCTGTGAATCTGTCACTGTTGGATCGTCAGGTTGAGGCTGGAGATTAGATGTTGTGCCGTTGTTGTCAGGACCGTCCAGTAGGGGGCGCTGTTGGCAGCTCCGTTTCTGCTGGTTTGCTGTGGTCCAGCTAATGTTGGGTCATTGTGAGTTTCACTTCTTGACGTTCCGTGTTTGTGGGACAAGGTTCTGTTCACATACATCCGCTAAAATATCGTCCTCTCTGTCTTCTTTTATTCGGCGTTGTCTTCACGTTCTAGCTTCATGACCCAGAATGCAGCTGTGGGGGAATATAAATACACGTTAATAAACACGTTTCATTAGCGTGCTGTAATTCGACACCTCATAAAAATAATTAACTTTAATTAAATTCAATTTGACTCGGCTTCGATTTCCACTGAAATCCGATTAAGGAGCAGGAGACGAGTTCCTGTCCTGGGAGGAAACGCACAAATTCCGCCGCTGCTAATCGACAGGATCCAGGAGCTGCGAGCTAATGAATTAGCACAGTGCTGCTGCTCAGGGCAGAGGGGGATTGTGGGTAATGTTGTCGGGTGAAGCTGATCTGCTGCTGGACTCTGTGTTCTGTTGATTGTTATGAGGGTTGTGTGTAAAATTCTGTGAGACCAGAACATCATGAGTGGGACCTTTGAGATCTAACAGGGAACCTCTGAGTTCTGCTGGAGAACCTTCAGGTTCTGCTGATGGGTGTGGGAAAATACTGAGGTTCTTGTGGGAAATGTTGATGTTTCTAGGCTGGTTCTGGTGGAGGCGGAGCCTCGGATGAACACGGGCCATTGTTGCTGGGAGAACCGCCATTTGTTCCGCTTTTCATTCAGCTGTTGTCTGTTCATCTTTAGCAAATTTAGTTCTTTTTGACAAAAAATGGGACAGAACCATAAAACAAAAAGCATTCCTTTCATCCATTCAGCCAAAATCAAAGAACTTCGGGGTTTCACCTCCTAAAAATCGAAACTTTCCTCCACGACTTTTTCTGCTGAGCACATGATCTCTGAAACTTTGTTCACCTTCGGTTCTGGTGACACCAGCCCCACCAACGTGGGCCCACATCAGTCGTAACAAACCAATCGCCTCTTTCTGACTGGCTGACTGGGTCTTGGGCTAACTGCATGACTTGTCCTGTCCTGGAGTGCTTCTAAACTTCTTGCATTCTTCTTCCAATTAAACCTCTTCTGAAATTCCTCTGTTCCTCAGAACTTTCTGTGTTCTGTAAATCCTCTGCTGGTCTCCAGGGGCCAGCAGCCATCTTGGATGCTCTTATTGTGAACAGAATCTTCTTGTCCTCTTTAAAGTTCTTTTGTCTCCATCTTTTGCTTCCTTGGTCCTTGTCTCTCAGACCTGCTGAGCTCCTGGTTCTGACCTTGTCTGGTATCCAGCCCCTTTTTCGTGGGCTGGGTCTCCTCAGCTGCTCTGCACTGTCCCCTCACATCCTGGTCCTCCCTTTAACAAGCTTCTCGTCCTGCCGTCACATTCAGCTCTGGCCTGCAGCTTCTCCAGCTGTGACCTGGTGCTGACGGAGGCCCAGGGTAGCTTCACGTCGCCCTGTTACCCGCAGTTGTACCCCAACTCCCAGTCCTGCACGTGGATCTTGCAGGCTCCAGCTGGCTTCATCATCCAGCTCACCTTTCTGGACTTTTACCTGGAGGAGGCTCAGGGATGCATCTACGACCGGGTGGTGGTGAACACCGGCAGCGCCGACGTTAAGTTCTGCGGCCCGACGGCTAAGGGGCTGACCCTGAACTCGACGGGGAACGTGATGGAGCTGCTCTTTACCTCCGACTTCAGCGTGCAGAAGAAAGGGTTCTCTGTTAGCTTCAAGCACGGTAGGTCTAGGCCGACTGTGGCTTTAACCGGCTCTCCACAGGTTCCTCCTCAAACATCAGCCTGGGCTTGAGCTCGTTCCCGTTAAACTGATAACGAACGAGTTTTCTGGTTAATCAGTTATTGATACATGAGCAATAACAGGACAGTGGTGCGGAGCTTCTGCTCCTGTGTGGGACCTCTGCTTCCTGGAGCTCCCAGGCCTGGATCTGTCCTGTGGTCCCTGTTCTGGGCATGGTCAGGGAACCGGAGGAGAACCTCCTTACTGGGCAGCCACAGATGGAGCAGCTGAACTTGCTCCTGTGATCTGGGTTTGGGTTCAGGCGAAGTTTCAGTGACGTGTGAAAGACAAAATCCATCTTTTTCGTCCATTTCTTTGCTTTTCCATCTTTTATCACCTCTGCTTCATTTGCTCATTTTAAAATCTCTGACTTTTCTTTCTTTCTCTTTATTTTCTCAAGTCGAGTCCGATTTCCTCTTTTTCCTGTTGTTCCAGTGGCTGTAGCTCTCAGGAACCAGAAGGTCCTCATCAGCGGAGGGAGCAGTCACATCACCGAGGTTTCAGACTCTGTTTCCTTGCCGACGCTCAGCCAGTTTACGTTGTGTTTTGAGGTGGAACGTATCACCCAGAAACAGGTGAGAGCTCTGAGGAACCATCCACACCTCCTGGTTCTTGTGCTGTTACTCACCACCGTTCCCTGGGTTCGCCATCAGAAAGAGTGGATCTTCACATACTACGACAGCGGCAACAACGAGGCGTTAAGCTTTGGCGCCGATAAGAGCGGGATGCAAATGATCATTGATGGCGTTTCCTGTTCCATTGACTCCATCATCTCCACCGCTGACATCACTTCCTCCATGAAGCTGTTGTGCTTCCTCTGGACTTCAGCTGACGGTCAGGTGGCCGTTTACAGTGACGGGAGCTACGAGGCCAAGACCTGCTCCACCTCTACCGGTCACACGGTGCCCCCTGGTGGACGGTTCAGGTTAGGAGGTCAGTGTCACATCACGGAACAACCTCCTTTAAATGGCATTTCCTGTTATAAGATAAAGGTTTATCAGATTAAACCGGATTCACATTTGATCTGAACTTTGAGGCAACTTTGTTGCTGCGCCTAACAGCTAATTTCACCAAACTGATGTGGAATCAGGACCTGTGTTGGTTTGTGTGTTGCGTTCAGGCCAGCACAGCTTTGACGGGAACATCTACAACCTGCGGCTGTGGGACTACGCCATGACGGTGCAGCAGCTCAGTGCCTTGAGCTGCGACTCGGTGGGAAACGTCATCGACTGGGACAACGGCCATTGGGACATTCCCAGCAGTCTGGCCCAGACTGATGCCACGCTCAGCTGCAGTGAGAAAAGTTTAACCCAGAGGCGATTTTTGAACGTAAAAAATGAGCCAACGTTGACATTACGATTTTTTTTACATGCTATTGTTATGTCATTGCATGCTAACAGACTTTTTAGGTAACGTTCTGTTCCTATAAGTTGTTGGTTTGTATCTATAACTTGTGGACGAACCAGCGACAAATGACAGCTAAAGTTGTTTTGCCATAGCCGATGTTAGCTAGTTGTGGCTAATGATGATCCTTAATGCAAACGGTAGCTTTGAGATCAAGATGCCAACAGTGCTAAGCTAACCCTCAAAAACTCCTGACTACTATAACAGTTTTGTTGGATTTCAGCTCTGAAAGTTTCTCAGGGTGGAAATTTGTCTCTAGTTTCATCACATTTTGGCTGCAGCTGCTGAAACTGAGCTTTGTGATTAAATCCCTGCAGGAAAACACACAAACACACAACACACACACAAACACACTCAGGGCACACAAATACACACTAACACTCAACACTTTATAGCTCATTTGTGCAAAACATCTGAAATATATTAAATGACCACAGACTCTGTGTGAGTGTGTGTGTGCGCGCACACGAGCGTGCACACGTGCATATGTCTGTTCAGACACTAGTTCTGCTGTACTTTTTTTTTTTCAAGAAAAGCTCTAAATCATTGTGTGACCACAGGAGGGCCACAGTGGTTTCACTGAAAACTCTTGCCAATGCCACACACACACACACACACACACACACACACACACACACACACACACACACACAACACACACACACACACACACACGTGCTCACACTCAGACACAGACACCACACATGCTCACACATTCACACACTCACAGACACACGAACACACATGCATCCTTCCATCTTCGTGAGGACATAAGCCAGTCCTAACTATCCCAACCAATACTATGGCGCCGACCTTGTGTTAAACGCAGCTTCCACGTTAACTCACGCAGGGGTTGTCAGGACCAGACAGAATCCCCTCAAATGAAAATCAAACCTTAAACTTTCATGTTTTCCGACATTTGTTGCTTTACCATATTTTTGCTTAAATGCCTGGAGCTGCGCTGATGAATGTATTTCTGTGGCTAACTTGTCCTTCTCTTCACAGTCTGCTCCCCTCATTGCATTCGCTTTACTACTGCTGCGCCATCTAGTGGTGAGTGCTGCTAACAGCCGGCTGAACTTTAGCTTCCGCTAACAACGCATGAACTCTGACGTGTTGGTCAGACTGTCCAGCCGGTTGTCTACCCGCGACCTCACCTGCCAATTGCGACATTTTAGCTGGTTCATGAAGCTAAACTCATCGTTTATTTGCTGCTTTAAGTTTGTCCAAAACATTAATTTCACATTTGCTAACATGTTAGCTCACCGCCGCACATGTTGACTTTTGCTAATCGGAAGATAAAACCGCATGTAAAGAGAAACGACATAAACGGCTGAAGCCTCTTTTCTTCCGACGGTGGTTGTTTTCATCCATGCGTCTCCACAAGGTCACCAAAGTTTTTATAGTCGGCTCTAATAGCCTCGCTGCCTGTGTGATTGAGGGCTTAGCTGGGGGAACTGATTGGTGGCTACATCTTTAAACGAATGCTGCACTCATTTTTTAATTCAGCCCCTCTTTGTCACTGAAACTGGTCTTTGTTTTCAACTGTGGTCACAGCGTTCCCAAGGCAACGCTGTCATGCACACGTGAAATATGGAACGGGTCCTTTCATTTACATTGAAAACTCATAAAGGTGGCAAGTGATGGAGGACGGAGGGATGGAGGGAGTGAAGGAGGGGAGGAGCGATGGAGGATGGAGGGATGGAGGGAGTAAAGGAGGGGAGGAGTGATGGAGGACGAAGGGATGGAGGGAGTAAAGGAGGGGAGGAGTGATGGAGGGAGGAGGGATGGAGGAGTGAAGGAGGGGAGGAGTGATGAGGACGGAGGGATGGAGGGAGTAAAGGAGGGAGGAGTGATGGAGGGCGGAGGGATGGAGGGAGTGAAGGAGGGGAGGAGTGATGGAGGACGGAGGGATGGAGGAGTGAAGGAGGGGAGGAGTGATGGAGGGCGGAGGGATGGAGGAGTGATGGAGGGGAGGAGTGATGGAGGGAGGAGGGATGGAGGGGAGGAGTGATGGAGGGGAGGAGTGATGGAGGGCGGAGGGATGGAGGGAGTGAAGGAGGGGAGGAGGTGAAAGATGGTCTTGTTTTTTTCATCTGCTTTTATCTTCCTGCCAGCTGGTATCACTCACCTGATCACCATCACAAACATTCCTTACTCTGTGTGTGTGTGTGTGTGTGTGTGTGTGTGTGTGTGTGTGTGTGTGTGTGTGTGAGAGAGAGAGAGAGAGAGAGAGAGAGAGAGAGAGAGAGAGAGAGGAGAGAGAGAGAGAGAGAGAGAGAGAGAGAGAGTGGTTGTAGAAATCAAGCTTGGGTCATTTTGACCGAGCGGCATCAGAAACATATGATCTATCTATCTATCTATCTATCTATCTATCTATCTATCTATCTATCTATCTATCTATCTATCATCTATCAATCTATCATCTATCTATCTATCAATCTATCTATCATCTATCTATCTATCTATCTATCTATCTATCTATCTATCTATCTATCATCCGTCAGCCACAGTAGCTGAATAAGCCCCGCCTCCTGTGGTGGAACGTCATGATTGACAGCTGGAATTATTAACTTCCTGCTCCCGACTGTGTTTCATCCTCATTTCTTACTGACGTTAGCATCCATCTGAGTAATTAGCATAGCTGTAGCAGACTTTTACACAATAATTATTTTTATTTTACGCCATGTGCACGCTGCCCAGATGCTGACATGCTGAATTCAGAATTACAAAAGATTCCGATAGTAAACCAAAACGTTTGGCTCTTTTTTAAGCTCTAAAAAGTCTTTACATTGTTCGGAGACTTTGTTGATTTTTTTTATATAACAAAGAGTCCATGCTAACCGACCCATTAATGAAGCCCCGCCCCCTGATCATCTAACCTAATGACTCCATCTTTAACTCTTCCCTCCTGAAGGTGTCTCCCCACCCACCAACACTCCAGTACCCACCAGCTGTGACCCCCCCGGAGTGGGTTGTCCAGGTAGGAACAATAACACGTCGTCTGTCCGCTGGTCAGCTGTCGGGAACGTTCAGACTAGCTTCCGTCGACACGTCTGAAAAAAGGGTGGTGTTGACCTTGTGTTCCGATTCCTTTGATCTTCTGTATGGGAACATGACAGTTGTAGATCAAAGCAGCTATCCAAAAAGCTAACACCCAATTGGTCCTCTAGCTAGCCAAATAGGTTAGGATATTGGAGTCTCCGACCACTTCTGCTTAGCTGATTGTCCCAACTGTCCCAGTACTGTCATCCTACCCGCTGAGTCATGTCTCCCGGAACCAGAGGTTGCATTGTGATAATGGTAAGACTGTGGCTCCGCCCCCTTTAAAGGTCAGAAGCCCCAGAATGACATTCTTCTAAAGGTCATCGTTGTAGAACTAAATCTGCCTCAGCATGTTAGTCAGAATATAAAGTAGGAATATGGTGGTCATAGGCCCCTCCCACATGCCCAGAGCCCCCTCCCACAGGCCCACAGGCCCCTCCCACAGCGGTGGATCTATGCTTGGATTTGATTGGTTGATCTGAAGCCCAGAGTGAAGCAGCTCTGATGCTGTGGTGCACACCTTTGAAGATCTGTGGAGATCAGGGTGTTTTACTGTGTGGAAACATTGGTCCACTGAAGACGCTTCATCATAACAGTCATCCTCATCTTCATCCTTGTCTCCCATCCCTCTATCCACCCTGCAGCTGCTTCATCCGCTGCTCCCACTAACACCATCCATGCTACTAACACCAGTAGCCACGGTAAGAAGCCTCCTCATCATCATCCTCCACCTTCATTCCTCCAAATTCCACCCTTCCTTCTACTCATCTGTCCTCGTACCCTTACTTTCTTCCCTCCTTCCTGCCATTGAGCTTTAGAAGTTCATTTAATTATATTCTATTTTTAAGCTCAGGTTGCTTCTCTAAACAACAAATAAACCAGCAAAAGTTTCCATCTCATGATGCTAAAACACAACTTTCTTAGCTCATCGTGTTTTTCCATCTCCATCTTTGATTTGTCTTCAGTCCATCCCTCTCTCATGTCTCCTATCACCTCCACCATGTCACTAACCTCATTCATCAGCACCAGCATCACCAGCACAACCAGTAGCACAACCAGCTCACTAGCCTCCCCGCTATGAGCTCGGAGCTTTTCCCAGCCCTTCCTCTGTGGTTGTGTTTGTGTTACTGACACGCTAACATTGTGCTCATCAGTCGTGCCTCTCATTACCACCGCCAGCAGCACTGCTTCCTCCACCCCCCTCGCCGCTAACGCTTCTCCATTCAGCTTTTCTGGTAAGATTCATGTTTGTTGCGCTAAAATTCCAGTTAGCAGTCAAAATGTTAGTGATTTGGCCACCCCAGCCGTTCGCTCTCAATGCTCCGGTTTAAACTTCTCCATGTGTTGAGAGGCTGTTTGTCTTTCCTGCTGTTTAATCTGACACCCGTTAATCCATCATCTGTGATTGTTTAACCCTCTTTTAGCTCCGCAGACGTCCGGCTGCTGCACGGCTCCATCCAACACTACTGACCTCGCTACTAACCTCAGCACGCATGGTAAAGCCAGCAGCATCTAACGTCCACATCACCCATCCATCCATCATCCATCCATCATACATCCATCCATCCATCCATCCATCCATCCATCCATCCATCCATCCATCCATCATCCACCATCCATCCACCCATCCATCCATCCATCCATCCATCCATCCACCCATCCATCCATCCTCCATCCATCCATCCATCCATCCACCCATCCATCATCCACCCATCCATCCACCCATCCATCATCCACCCATCCATCCATCCATCCATCCACCCATCCATCCACCCATCCATCATCCACCCATCCATCCATCCATCCACCCATCCATCCATCCATCCATCCATCCATCCATCCATCCATCCATCCATCCATCCATCCATCCATCCATCCATCCTCTTCTTGTTGTGGTCTCATTACAAACATCTTTCTACTATCTCGGCTGTCTGCCGTGAAGAACCCAATTCATCTGAAACTTGATTTAATTCCTTATTATTTCTACCAATCAGAACAGATCAAATTGGATTAGATCCGATTAGATTGGATTAAAAAGTGTCTGCGTCCAGTGAAATGATCCTTTAATGATGTTAAACCTTTAACACGAGACGGGACTGAACACTAATGACATTTTAATCTTTTCATTAAATCTCAGGTTTCATCTGTATTTTACTTTTTTTAATCAAATCTGTTTTACCCAAAATGGCGTCTGTGTGGATGTGGGCGGGGCCATCAACAGCGATAGGCCATATTCCTGAGACACGAAGGACTCTTCAGAAATCTGCGTCCAAACCCGCAGGCGCTGATCCAGTTGCAGTGACCTCGAAACCTTGGGATACTCCTGTATCTCCAAATATTTGGATGTCCAGACCTGTAGCCACCATCAGAACAACCAGGACAAAATTCCTGCCTGTAAAATCCTCACGGCACACAGGCTTCTCACCCAAGGACCCTGGATCCAAACCCAGACCCCTTGCTCCAGATTCCCCAGGTCCTCCAGTACCTCTCCTTGACCCTCTCCTTGGGTCCTCGAGCTCTCGTAGCACCAAGTCCTCATTAGGATTCATCTCCACCCCGTTGATCTGGCCGGGGAGGAAAAGGCCGAGTAGAGGGAGTCACCTGTTGACCACCAGAGTACCGGTCAGGCAGGTGGACAACATCACTAAACCCACCAGAAAGCCAACCGTCGCACCACATAAACACTTGGCTGTCCTTGCTATGCAGGGGTTTGCATATACCCCTCAAACCACTGAAGACCCCTCGGTCTCAGGTCAGGGGTTCGAGCAGGCGGCACCACCTCTACCATCATCATCTGCAGTCAGCAACCGAAAGAACAAACCGGCTCTACCAAAGTGGCTCCTTGAGAACCAAACAGTTGACGGCGGGATTGTGGATGATGATTACTCGTCTCTGCTGGAGCAGTTGGTCCACAACATGAGCAGGTTCAGCGATGGGGAGTTCAGCACCACCTTCTCTACAGAAGAACCCGCCAGTGTGAGCTCAGGATATACCGACCCAGGAACCAGTAGGCTGCCCTTCAGCAGACCAAACGAAGGAACCCGACACATCCTCCATGGTTTGGGGGTCCTCTTTCTGGACTCTGGTGTAGTTAGTCAGAACCTTGCATCCGTCATGGAGATGTCTATGTCCTCAGATCTTCAAAATACCTTTGAGGTGACAGGAGATGCCGGGGTGTTACTTGCTGTGTCCATGACTCAATCACACGCGTCCGTTGTTGACAGGCTGCTGTCTTCTGACGGGTCCTCTGACACCAACACGGAACTGCAGATGTTCTCAAGAACTGTTGAGCACCTTCAGATCTCCTCAGAACCCCCTGTCTACTCAGAGGCCGTGTCAGACACTTTGTTTGAGGGATTGCCAGCAGAGTCAGTCAACATCAGCATTGGCGATGGGACCAAAGACCCGTTGCCTTTGGTAGGTGAAACCACAGTGAGCTCTTTTGCAGGTGAGGCCTCTGAGGTCCTCTCAGAAACTCCAGCAGTCTCAGCTGTGGGCGTGACCCCGACTCTGACGAGGTTTGACCGCCCTGACACTTCAGGCTGGGATCCTTCCTTTATGTCGACATGGTTTCACACAGGTGGCCCCCAGCCTTCCACGGGTGTGCACCCATCAGAGCGGACCCTTCCTGATCATGTGATCCAGACCCACCCAGTTCCTCTGTGTCCAGGTTCTTTCTGTCTCCCTCAGATGCTCCTCACTCCTTCCATTGAGCCTTCTTTTCCCCTCCCTCTCTCCGTCCCGCCTCTCTTGTCTTTCATCCCTTCTCTCCATCTCACTCATCATCACATGTCTCTGGATGCCCCCAATGGTACTCCATCCCTTCCTGACGTCCGTTCCTCCGCCCCTGCGTTTCCTTCAAACCAAATTTCTGGCCTGGATTTATCTCCTCCCACTCCAAGATCCAGATTCTCCTGTAGCTCCACAACCCGTGATTTTTTTGTGGTTAAGCTCCTCCCACCTGCTGAGAGCACCAAGCAATCCACTGACACTGTGGACTTTAAAAAGGTCCCCGTGTCCAACAGAACTAGCTGGACAACCTTCAAAGACTTGACAAAAGCTAAAAACGCTACCGCAGAAGCTGCACATATGGAGGAGCCTCCGGTGGCCACGAGAGAGAGCGAAGCAGCGGTACATCCCGCCATGAACGTGGGAACAGCTGAGCGTCCAACACCATCCAGACTGGACTCAAGACCTGGTCAAAGTCAGGACTCATGGACCGGGTCTACAGACCCACCTGATGGTCTTGTCAGAGACCTTTTCCTGACCTTAGCGGCACTTTTTGACGAGCCCCATTTTACCGCCACAACAAAATCCAGGTTCCCAGCGGTTCCTATCAAAACAGTTGGTGATGATAGCGGCTCCATAAAGGACACGGCACCCCCTGTGCCTGGATCTGGAACAGCTAAGCACTCGCTGAAGTGCCCATGTAAACAACGCTCTCAGTGTCAATGCGGGCTGTCGCCAGGCAACAGTACGTGTGACAAGCCACCAAAATAACCAGTAGAATGGTAGAAGTAGAGTCAGCCGTCTGTTAGCATGCACTGTAAAAAATCATTCAGCTTAAATCTGGCCTAAAGTATGTGGACACCCTCCTCGCCATCGCCATGGTTTACAAATAGCGTCAGATGTATTGAGGTTGTACCCACAGAAGGTGGATACGGGCGGAACCCTTTACCAGAAAGCCTCTCGGTTTCAGTGTCCTCAGACTTTTGGCCACATGGATTTTGACTCGCTTATCTGAGGTCTGAGATGATTCTCATGGTTCTGTGGTGATCACGTGCCCGTGGTGGTGGTTTTAGCGTTCAGAGTTGTAAATACTATAGCTGTAGGTATCGTCTGTCAATCACGTTGGTAGTGTGGTTCTAGAGGGTTCTGGAAGTATGATGCTGATTTTTCTTTCTTCTCTCCATCATTAGAGGATCTGCTCTAAATGTTTCATGTGGACTGTCTTCTTAATCATGGTTTTCGGTGGAGATTCTTTGGTGTTCTGGACTTGCAGGGTCGAAACGACTGGAGCCCATCAGAAGGCACCTGACTGACATCTAGTGGTCAGTCTGATGTAGTGCAGGAGAACTGAGAGCCCCTGACTGCTGCAGGACCCCAGAAACCAGAACTCTGTCACATTGTGACCAAAATTCCCATTTTACCCAGAATTCAGCAGAAAACACTCAAATTCTCCTGTTTCAGATGTACAAAGGTCATTTTTGGTGCATCTGAGGAGGAAATGTGAGGTTTCTGTCCGCAGACGCTCAGAACCGGCTCAGTGTTCCTCCTGCCCTGGTTCTGACCTCAACACTGACTATTTCCTCTTCCCCTGCAGAGGGGTTTTTCTACCGCATATTCTTCATGATGGATGAGGTCAGCGCGGCGCTGACCCATGCTAATGTGGAGCGAGCCGCGGCCGTCTGGGTGAGAAGAACTGACAGGTTTAATATAAAGATGAGAAAAGAAGAGAAGAACCTTCCATGATCCGACTTTTAACCTGAGATTTCTGGAATTCTGCTTCCAGCTGAATCAAACCTTCCAGAACTGGACTCATGCCGTCACCCTGGACCACATCAGGTAACACCAGGAGTCTGTCTTACTTGTTATTGCTGTGTTATAACAGCTTGTTTAGGTGTGTTTTGACGTGTGTGTTTTGTCCTGGTGTCACTGACGTTTTTGACTCCTCAGGGTCCAGTTGGCGTCACAGAATCCGACCCGGTAAGTTTGTTTTCCAATGTTTTCGTCTCTCTTTTATTGTCTGACCTCTGACCTCTGTCTGGTCTCCAGTTATCGCTGCCAGGCTCTACTGGTTTATTACTACACCACCAATCAGACTCTGAGCGCCACCGCTGTTTCCGCCAGAATGGCCGCCAGCGAGGGGCAGATGGGGTCCGGTC
Organism: Takifugu flavidus; assembly: GCF_003711565.1. NCBI lineage: Eukaryota > Metazoa > Chordata > Actinopteri > Tetraodontiformes > Tetraodontidae > Takifugu > Takifugu flavidus. The sequence goes on from NC_079538.1 coordinate 3,025,624, forward strand.
TGCAGGTTCAGCCCGCCTCCACTGATGTCACGCTGATTGGTGAGAACCTGGTACAAAGCAAACATCTCAAAATCTGAGGCGCCCCCTGCAGGCCAGAGCCCCGCAGCACAGGAGCTTCACATGTTCTCCTCACCTTGTTGACGACCGAAGCAGAAATCCAGACAACTTTAGCGGGATTTTAAACCCTTCTGGTTTTTAACTGGGTTTTTTTTGTTGTTGTTCTGAACAGAAAATTGTCCAGAGGAGAATCCGCTGCATTACCGCTGGCCAGAGAGTCGACCCACAGTCACTCAGAACCTGCCCTGTTTCCCCAACAAGGATCAGAGTGCCTCCAGAACCTGGTAACCAACTCCTACCAGAACCAGCACCATCCACCGGCATCTAAGATGTTTCCAGTTTGAGCCAATTAATCAGCTGACTGAATACTAACAAAGCCAGCTAATGTCTGCTATTGCAAACGTTAGCATTCGGAGTTCGCTAATTACCAGCCATTTCCTGTTGTGCCATGTGCCAGTGCTAGCAAACTTCTCCTACTTCAAGCTAATGTCTTTACGTTTGTCTTTATTATTGCTACAGTTTGATCGACTCCCTGAATCTGTCATCCTATTGGTCGCCAGCAGACCTCAGTAACTGCACAGACATTGACACCATCAAGGTGTCCGCAGGTATGTTCCATCAGCAGCCAATCAGGCGCTGCGGTTCATCCCAGCTGACGTGAGAGTGAAAACGATGCTGACTGGTTGTTTCCATGTGTAGAAAACGCAGCTGAAGTGGCCGATCAGCTCGCTGACATCACCAATAATGAGCTGACCAATGAGGAGGTTTGGACACGAGAATGTGTACGTGTTCGTCTGTGGTGCTGAAGGTAACTCCTCGCCCTCATCTTCCTCCCTCACAGGTCTCGAAAGTGGTGATGAAGGTGAAGCAGCTGGTGAACGTTGCTAACATTAGCAGCTCGTTAGCCTCCACGGTGGTCACCATCATCTCCAACGTGCTGAGCAGCTCTGAGACGGCGCTGGCCCCCACCTCAGAGACGTACGTTCCTCTCTGCTTGGTTCTGGTTCTGTTGGAGGTTCTTGGTTGCTGATGCTGCTCGTGTGTTCCTCCTGTCACCCTCAGTGCTCTGAAGACCGTTGACGAGCTGGTCCAGAAACTGGAGTTCGAAGGTCCGTCCATCAGCATCACATCCAGACACCTGTCGGTGGGCGTGTCCTCCTTCAACACCTCCACCTTCAACGGATCGTCCTTCAGTGCCTTTTTGGTGCCCAACACCTCTGAGCCTCAGGTACCAGCAGGTTTCCTCTCCAGGCAAAGAACGTTAGCTGGGTCTGGGTCCACCTGAACCCATCTTCTCGTCCCTGCAGATCCATTTTGAGTCGGACCAGATGAACCCGCTGGCCCAGGTCACCCTGCCAGCCTCTCTGCTGTCTGCCTTCACCCTGACAGAAGCTGAGCTCTCCTCTATGTCCAGGATCAACTTCATGTTCTTCAGCAGCACCAACCTGTTCCAGGTGGGTCCACGCGTCCCTGCAGAACCAGGTCCTGATGAGGACCCAGACTATACTGACTGTCTCTTGCTTTCAGAGCGAGCAGGCTGGACTCCCATTGATCAGCTATGTGGTTGCGAGCAGCGTGGGGAACATCTCCATCAGTGACCTGACAGAACCGGTCCAGATTGAGATCGCTCACCTGTCTGACCAGGTGGACGCTCGCCTCCAGTCTTTGGTTCTCATTTGATCAAGTATGGGTCATTTTATAAACCGGGATTTGTTTTTGTCTGACAGGCGGTTCTGAGTCCAGTCTGCGTGTTCTGGGACTTCAGTCTGAGTGGTGAGTCTCTTCATCTGCTTTTAGAGGTCAATTATTGATGAGCGACTTTATGTTTTTAAACTGTCCTCAAATCGTGAACGCGAAATTCGAATGTTTCACCGCTAGATGGAGCCGGTGGCTGGAACGGAGCCGGCTGCCGCGTCTCCAAGGAGTCCAGTTCCAACAGAACCATCTGCTTGTGTGACCACCTAACCCACTTTGGGATCCTCTTGGTACGGCGTCACAATGATGTCTTCTCGCTCTTCTAGACAAAAATTTTAGATGTTTCAGAAACTTAAACATTAGCCTGAGTGAACCAGACGGCCAGAAGAGGGCGCCAGATGTTCAGTCTTGATGTTGTTTAGCTTGATATACTGGAACATCTGGGTGTTGCTCTGGTTCACCAGCTCCTGGACCTGCAGGTCAATGAAGGTTCTATTTCTCCATCTGTTCAGGACGTTTCTGGGGCTTCTACCCACTTCGACCCAAAGAACAACAAGATTCTCACCTTCATCACGTACATCGGTTGTGGGATCTCCTCCATCTTCTCCGCCGCGACGCTGCTCACCTACATCGCCTTCGAGTGAGTCTGCGATCTTCATCGTGTCAACGATATCAACGTCCGGTCCCAGTTGAAGGTCTCTCTGATCCGTCCCACAGGAAGCTGCGGCGTGACTACCCATCCAAGATCCTGATGAACCTGAGCACATCGCTGCTGTTCCTCAACATGGTGTTCCTGCTGGACGGATGGTTGGCCAGCCTGGACCTCAACTGGCTGTGCCTGGCCGTGGCCGTGCTGCTGCACTACTTCCTGTTGACCTCCTTCACCTGGATGGGCCTGGAGTCCATCCACATGTACATCGCTCTGGTCAAGGTCTTCAACACCTACATACGCAGATACATCCTCAAGTTCTGCATCGTCGGCTGGGGTAAAACCGCCGCGTTGAAGCTACCGTCAACAAAATTCTCCCGTTTGTTTAATGCTGAACACGAATAAGTGAACATCTGAAGGTTGAGCAGAAGTGAAGAAGGATGTTTGTTCCAGGACTTCCTGCCGTGCTGGTCGGGATCGTGGTGGCTTCGGATAAAAACTCCTACGGTCTTCAGAAATACGGCACAGCGCCATCTGCAGCCTCGGAGTTGTAAGTACAACCAGCATGTTGATGTTTCTGCCACATGTATTACAATCTCTTCACCCATCTGAGGTTGAGTTGCTAATCTGCTAATCAGATTATAATCTGGTGTCCGTCTGCAGCTGCTGGATCCAGGCGCCGCTGGTCTTCTACACCACCTGCGTCGGTTACTTCTGCCTGGTGTTCCTCCTCAACGTTGCCATGTTTATCGTGGTGATGCTGCAGATCTGCGGGCGCAACGGCAAACGCAGCAACCGCACGCTGCGCGAGGAGGTCAGAGCCTTCGTATTCCGGAAGCGTGTATATACTTTAGTTTAGCTACCGTGTCTCACACACAGCAGCGGTCGTGGCGTTCCTCCTTGTAGACAGGTTCTTCTCTGGCTCCTCTACCGCTGCTGAACCTACTGCTGAACGGATCAAAAACAGGTTTCACGCATTCTGACAGAGGCTAACTAATGTTAGCGTTGATGCTAAACTGTGACAGGTGCTGCGGAACCTTCGGAGCGTCGTCAGCCTGACCTTCCTCCTGGGGATGACGTGGGGCTTCGCTCTGTTTGCCTGGGGGCCCGTCAGCCTCGCCTTCATGTACCTGTTCACCATCTTTAACTCACTGCAGGGTAAGCCCACCTCTCAGGAGCAAAACCTCTGTGAGCGGAGGAAAGATCAAAGGTGTCTCTTTGATCTTCCTGTGCAGGTCTCTTCATCTTCATCTTCCACTGTGCCCTGAAGGAGAACGTGCAGAAGCAGTGGAGGAGGTTCCTCTGCTGTGGACGCTTCCGTCTGTCGGAGAACTCAGGTAGGGTCCTGCTGCCTCCCGTCCGGTCCACAGGCTTGGAGCACAACAGCAAACTGGTTCCAGTTTGTCTGCGGGAATCCGGCCAGGTTCCCACATCAGCAGAAAAAAAGCTTTATTAAAACATAAACCGCGGAAATCTCCGCTTACTGCTTCATAAACTTAATTGTCTCTGATTGGCCGGAGAGCCCGTGTGCTGTTCATTCCTGGCGTTCCAGGTAAAAGCGGGTTCCAGTTCTTCAGTACAGACCTGTGGAACATCTGTGAGGTGGATTCCTATGTGAACCGTTCTGGATCACGTTCCGAACGCTCCCCCTGTAATCACACGTGATGCAGGTTGGATTGGATTTAATTCAGGGAAAATTCCGTCAGCGCTGAGGTAGAATCTGTCCGACCCTCATTTGGGATTATTGATGACCTTCTGGAATTTATTGATAAATTCTGGAACTCCTGAAGAACAGTGGTGTGTGACCTGAGTCAGAGGCCCCGCCCCCTTTTCCCTGCCAGATACCTTCCCAGTTTTCCACATCATTAAACTGGGCCTTGTTGCGTGGGAAGACGAGGGTGTTCATGTCCAGCTGGAGCCTCACGGGAACAGAGAACCAACAGAACATCAGGAACAGCTTCTCCAGGTCGCACCGGAGGTCAGAGTTTCCATCAGGAGACCCCGACATGAAACGGATTCCGTGCGGCTGAACGAACGGCCAAATTGTGTTGGAGCTGCGGCAGGTATCAGATTACAGTTCAAACACACCTGCGTCTCCGCAGACCTCCTGGATTATAATTGATTTAATCCCAGCAGCGTTCCCACACACGTCTGTGTCCACCACACTTCCACAGAGAAAAATAAAGTTTGACCTGTTGGAACCTCAGTTTATCCACCCCAGAACAATAAGCTCCTGAGCGGCGCCGCCAAGGCTGATCTGGATCTGCAGCTGGGCACAGGAGCAGGCCAGGTCTTCTCTGGCAGCGGCTCCCTCAGGAAAACAAGCTGCAGGGAAGAATCTGGGAGAGGAGACGGGAGGTGAGTGGGAACTGGTGCCACCAGGAGCACCAGCTGGAGAGGTGAGAAGAAGGGACACCAAGAGGAAACAAACGCTCAGAACATCTGAGGAGCAATGACCTGGTCTGGTTCTGGATCTGGTTCTGGATCTGGTTCTGGTTCTGGTTCTGGTTCTGGTTCTGAGAGATCCAAAAAGGATTCAAAACAGGTGAATCGCTGGGACTGAGGAAACCCAACGATTGGAAACTGGCTGGTTATACTGGGACAGACGGGATTAACTGATTATTGATCCAACCATTTTGTTTTAAGGAATTCCACAAGAAGTTCATAACATTTTAATTATTAATGTCAAATTAAATAATTCCGTTTCTGAGCCTTTGATTGATCAGCCTGCTGACTGGCTGTTGCTGTGTTGCAGACTGGAGTAAAACAGCCACCAACAACACCAAGAAAGTCAGCTCTGACAACCTGGGCAAGTCGGTGTCCTCCAGCTCCTGTGGGTCCAGCGCCACCAACTGGACCAGCAAAGCCAAAGCAACCCTCAACCCGTTCAGCAAGAGACACAGCACCACAGGTGAGGAGGTGGAGCTTCCCGTCTGTCACATGACTCTGCCATTAGTTGGAAAAACTGGATATAGAGATGGCTGACATGAAGCGAACCCTGGCCCTCTAGTGGCGGGTTACTGCATGTGTCGATGCCCCTCCCCCGTATCTGTACTGTCCTTCGCACGGCCTCGGTTTGTCAAAGAAATACATAATTGATAATGTCTTTGTAAATATGTTTATAGTATCTTTATTACCCGGTTTATTACTGGCCACACTTCATATATCTACCTCTTTGTTTGATGTGTAGAGAACTCCTCCAACCAATAGCAAGAGGGGACACCTGACGGAGGTAATGCTGACTGGGTGCTTTAGCGTCGTGTGTTCCTCTCTGTTTTTCCCAACATGTCTGCAACAAACTAAAATCCTTCAAACCAAAAGCTAAACTAAAGATTTCACAATTAAAAAAATTTCCAGCAGACATTTTGGGAGAACAGCCGCTGCGTGTTGTGATCGGCCGGGTCACTATGGCGTACAACATTCACACCCTGCGCAGCCTGAAGCCCGCTGAGTGGGCGGAGCATCCCTATTCAACCATTGGCGTGACTAAATCTGTGTCTCCACCCACTCAGCAAACAGCAGCACAGCAGCACCCAAGCTAACATGTAACGGCTAAGCTAACGCTGATCCATTCCTCATTCATGAAGGCTGGAGCTCTCGCAGCCTCCATCTACCGAACACTGAATATTTATGCCTCCAGCTCCAGTGAGGAATAATCATCTGGAATTGTATCTCCTGGTCCATTAACTTCTAAAGGAAAACATGTGTGCAAAAGCTCCTCCAGATTTCTGATGTCATTGTGTTGTTTGGGACATGTGGGTCCAGTTGGGAAAGCTATAAGCCTGACACTCCTCTCCTGTGACCACCAATATTCATTTTTCTAGGCCCCTTGCTTTTCTTTTCTGCAACTTTGTGGAAGCAGTTTTTCAGTTCTGAAAGTATCTGAACATTCAGGCAGGTTGAATCCCGCATGGTCGAGGGAAGAGAGCCAAGGATCCCATCTTTTGAACAGTCAGAATTATACCACAGTTCCTAAAAAAGACGTGACGGAATGTTGGGCTGAGCCGTGAGCCTCAGGTCAAAGACACCTGAGATGAACTATGACTTTTGAGAAGAAGGCATCATCTGATGTTAAACATCTGGAAGTGATTCCACGAGATCCCAATAATGTTCCTGACTGATGGGAAGAGAATGAATTCCTTTTTGTGGGAAGTATCCGTCCAACAATATATATATATATATATATTTACACACACACACACACACAGAGTTTGCAGGGATCCTCAGGGGGGGCGCTTACAGGATTAAATAAGATTAGATCTGGTCTGTGATGTTCTGGGCAGGAACATCGTAAACAGCCAGAACTGCAACAACGTCCTCAAAATTCAGCCTGTTCAAACAGGGAATAGAATCTCCATGATTCCAAATTCTCTTCCTGCCTGGTTTCCTCTCTAGAGGGTCGATTTGGCTGCTAGCATGACTGAGCTCTGTGGCTAACTCCCTATAGCGTTCTGATTTACTGTTACATGGCGCCGCCATGGCTCAGTGGTCCACACCGTAGTCTCATAACAGCTGACTTTGATTTCCTTTGGAGGTGTTCTGGAGTTCCTATATTCTCCACGTGCCTGTGAGTGTTTGTGGAGCTGGTTGGCAGAACTCCTCCAGAAAGTGGCAGTGTTGTTTTTTACCGATAAACTGTTCTGATTAATCCACCTGAACACACCTCAGATCATCATCCTCACCGTCCTCGCCGTTGAATCCAGAGCCAGTAAACATCTGAGAAGCTCAACATCAAACTGGCCAAGCTAGCATTAAAACTGGAGACCAGGTGAAACTCTCCCGTGGGCAGAAACTCTGGAGCTGATGGTCAGGAAAGGTCATGTTGCTAGCATCAGCTAGCTTTATTGATAAGCGTGGACCTAGGACCAGGAAGCTACTGAAAGGATTTTTAGATATGCTTGTTGTTCCAGCTTTCATCCTCTGAGGAATGATTCCAGGATCTGGAAGCTTTTATTTAAGCGTTCCTGAGTGTATATTATATTATATTGTTGCTATTCTTTGATCTCTTCCAACTTCTGCTTTTGGCGCTTTCTCGCCATTCCAGGGATAATTCTGTTCTTTCCTCATTGGCAGATCAGAACCTTCCAAAGAAAACTGATCAGAAAACATGAGGATTGAATATTTTTGATTGATTTCCGCTGTCATTTGGGCTTAATGGATGGCAACAATTGAAGTCAATGCTTTGAAATTGTCATTGTTATGGCCAGTTCTCATGACAACAGGGCGGTAACTCTGATGGTTGCAAAAGTACCCATGATGCACTTATACACCCTCCCACCGTCGATGCTTCAGGATTAGAAACAAACTTCTTTAAAGAGATGTTTTTGCATTTTTCTTTTTGATTAATTTTGTCTCTTTGATTTGTTTGATCTTTCCTTTTAAATCCGAGAAGATGCAGATCAAAGGTTTATATTGCAGCACCTCTGATGAGTCCAGGAGGAGATGGAGAGCCTGGAGATTAGAGGCTAGCTGAGTCAATGCTAGTTAACTAGCTGATTCTGCTGATGTAACCGTTCTTCTCTGTCTGTTGCCTGGTTACAGATAAACGGTTTTCCAGCCAAACAAACCCGAAATCCTCGTCCACGTCCTCTGAGGTCCAGCCCAACTCCTCCTCCTCCTCCATCCTTCCTGTCAGCCAGATGATTGACAAGGTGAAGGATTACTGTTCCACTCGCTCTGACAACTTCTACAAGAACATCATCATGTCTGACAGCTTCACCCACAGCACCAAGTTCTAGAACTTGTCATGAACGCTTGCATTTATGGAACTTCAGCCAGTCATTTTTCTCCTTGAACTGAACCGAATGATGGAGAACCCTTCCAGAACCCGACTTTCACACCAGAGAACCAAAGTTATGCTTCATCACTGTTCCTTTAACATTTTAGAACATCTAGAAAGGAGAACCTTCCAATCTGCGATTATGTTTTTGCTCAACAGTAGACACTGTTGTTGTTCCGGATCTTTCCCAGCTGGGAACGGTAATTCCGCCACATTCCGCCTTGTGGCTCCTGTTGGAATTCCAGACGGCAGAATCCAGGCGGCACTGAATCATCTCTTGGACTAAAGAAACAGGAAGTGGGACGGAGAAGGGAATGATTCTGAGGCATTTTGAACTTTCCTGAAACTGTGATGTGCGTGTAACGGTGTGTCCGGCAGTTTCCTGTGTAAATATCGTCTGTACTCTCACGTGTGGTTTTCTGGACCGTCTTCAGAAGCTCTGCAAACACTCCAGCACAGGTTCACTGAAACGCTACGGATCCAATCTACAGTCTCCCAGTTGAAAATCCTGCTTAAACTCAAAAAGAGGAATGAAATCTAATGGTTCTTGAAAGACGAAGAGTTCCTGACAATCTGGAAAATATGGAATTATTAGCACAGAAACTGAGGCTAGGTTTTGGGGTTTTCTTGGGTTTTTCCGAACGCTCTTGTCTGCCTTTCCATAAAGCTGCTGCAGACCTTCCTTTAATCTGCGGAAATCTGGATTTGACTTTTACAGGTTTGGTGTCCGTGTTGCACGTTTGCAGCATGGATGTAAATGATCCCAAAACAGATCGACGAGCGCGCCCAGATTCTGAACTGTAACTATTTTATCAGTTTCTTTAGTTTAGACTCAAATGTTTAATCTTATTTAATAAAGTGGATGTTTGTTGTCAATAATCTGCTGTTTCCGGCTGGTTGTTGCATCATCACAGCTGACTCACCTGTCAGCAGGTATCAGCTACTCACACCTCAAACGTGTCGGGGACTTAACACCCCCCAAGCATCTGGTCATGCCTTTGGTTAAACCATTTCCAGGTCAACATTGTGCTGCGATACTCAATAGTTCCTCTTTGCGTACAGCGATATTCTCATCTTTTCCGAAAAGGCGAGAGGAACGCATTCACCAGCTCCGACTGGTTCTCCAACAATTGCTAGAGAACAAGCTCAGACCTCATCAGTCACTTGTCTCGGCTTCATCATTCAGCAGGGAAAACTGTCTCTGGCCCACTTCTTCCTCCCGGAAGCAGCTTCAGTGTTTCCTTGACTTTGCAAACTTCCTCCAAGACTACTGCAAGGTGATATCCCCTCCTACCAGTCTGACATCCCCTCTCAAGCCTGGTCTGAGGAGGTCGAGGCAGCATTCAGATGTCTGAAGTCCCTGTTCACCCCCGCCCCCATCCTGTCCCATCCTGATCCCAGTCGCAGTTCATTATGGAGCTAGATGCCCCTGTCATTGGGGTCAGTGCCTTTCTTTCTCACCTGTGTCTTGTTCAATCGGTGCCTGGCACCGGCCGAGGTAAATTACCACGTGGGAAATCAAGAACTTCTCGCTGTTGTTCTGGCCTTTCAGGACTGGAGACCCAGCCTCACCCTCACCTACCAACCAGGCTTGTCCTGTCAGTTCTCTCCCAACCCTTCCTGTCCAGAACCTGGTCTCATCCTGCCTTCTTTCTGTATTGCTGGTGCTGCCTCTTCACTGGTCAAGAAGAAGGTCTGAAAGGCGCAGTTGACTGAACCGAGTCCACCGGGAGTGAACAGATTTTTTCTGCCCTAACTGGACTACACTCACGATTCACTGGTGTCAGCCTCCAGCAGGATGTCCCCTTTTATGGCCTGCCTTGGATATCAGCCTCCTTTATTTGATTTCAAGGAGGATGAGGGGGTGGGGCCTTGTGTGAAGGCTAATCAATGGCGCTGCAGAAGTCACGCCAGGTTCAGAGGCAGGCCAATTGGTGCAGAACTCCAACTCCATCCTATTGGCCAGGCCAAAGGGTGTGGCTGTCCTCAATGGACCGTCCTCTCCAAATGAATTTTCGACAGCGTGCACTGTCTGACACATCCTGGATGTCCGTTGGCTGGTTCCTGGTTGACTGGGGGGACCCTTTGAGGGGTAGGTACTGTCATAATTCTGTATTAGGGGATGTCCAGATCACCACTGCACGTCTAAGCCACACCTGGACTTCTTGCTTCAGAGAGGGGGTGGGTGGTCTAGTTACACCCGGACAAAGGGGGAGATAACTGGTTATACTGGTGCAGAGGTGGTAGTTAGACTGGTTTTACTGGGAGAGAGGGTAGGTGGTCTAGTTATATCTGGACAAATGGGGAGATAACTGGTTATACTGGTGCAGAGGGGGTAGATGGTCCTGCCACTCATGCCTACATCTTAGGACATGAATAACTGGTTTATAGAGCCTGCATACTTCCTTTTCTTCCTCTGGATCAGCTATCCTGAGGATGGAGGCTCATCTGATCTAAGGTCAGTGAGAACAGATGTCTGAGATGACGTTTTTTGGAAGCAGCAGTTCCAAAAAGATGTAAATTACTCTTCTATTTCCATCCAGAGCTTGAACAGACGTGTAACATTCCTCCTCAGGTTGTTCTTCCCACAGTTTGATCAGCTTCATCCTGCCTTCACGTCTCCTAAAACAAATCCCAAAGAAAACAATCATCGAGGAAACATCAGTCTGGGATCATCAGCAGCCGTTACTCTTCTGCTCTCAACCAGAATAAAATCAGCTGAACTCTTCACCCTGACTGTGGATCCCCCAAAATCCCCAAATTGTAAGAGCGGAGTTCCTAATCTTTAATAAAGGATTGGGATTACAGACGGGATATTTGTCTGGACCCCTTTTGATCCGATGAATCATGGACCAATGTGGGTAGTTGAGGTTGATCAAACCGGTGCCATCTCACAGAGGTCTGGAGCCGTCAGGGTCACATGACAAAAGTTTCATTTCCTTCAGAGGGAAATCACTAAGCAAATTCACAGAGAAGATCTGAAATATCCTGACTGGAGCCTCCGACATCTCCCTAACTTCTGACCAGCTGCTTCATCTCCTAATTTGAAGCCTAAAGCTAATTAGCTTAGCTCAGACCCTGACAGTGAATGTTTGCCTGGTTTGTCTGGACTTGGGTTGACGGGTTGCAGATCGATGCCATGTGGCTTCTCCACATTAGGAATGAAGATTTTCCGTCTTTGCATAATAAAAGTCAGATTTAAGGTTTGTTGGTCTGAGCAGCCATTCGATATCCTAGCGTGATCAGGCCTGCCAATGTTCAGGATGTATAAGTGAAGTTACCGACCAGTTTTTTGCTGCCTCTCATCAAAACTTTCAAAGATCCTTCAGCCCCCAGAAACAGCATAATTCAGTGAGAGAACCTGTGAACCCGATGATATGACCTGATAGGAGAACAATGTGCAAGAGCGGAGCATCTGTGGATGGCAGCTGCCTGACCGATGCTGGAAGGAAGACACATAAAGACTTCGTAAAGACAAAAGAAAAGAAGATGAGAAGAGAAGAGAAGAGAGAAAAACAGATGCAAATGAAAATTAACTGTCCAAAACCTTTGATCTGTAACATTGGCTAAGAATTCTGGGTTGTTCCTTTGATGTGTAGAATCCTCTCTCCTCCCAAGACAGAGAGCTCAGCTTTTCAAGCTGATGGTCAAACAGGTGATGTCGGGATCAGACGGTCATGTGACACCCCTGCTTTTCCCTCTGTGTTCTTTATTTTCAACTCCTCTGTGTCAGTGTTCAAACCGACACTGAGGTGCCATAAAAGAGGGAGGAAGGGTGAGGTTCAGAGAACGCCACACTCATAAAACCTAAAACCTGTGGTCGGAAGGAAGCGGATCCACGTGGAGCTGAGGCCGAGGGGCCACGGGAGGTGACGGAAGTCTACGGGACAAAGATCTGGTAAAACTTTTCAGTTCAACTCTTGCACGGTGCTGCTGTGCACCCCTTCGGTTAGCAGCTTCCTTTAGCTTTAGCAGACATTAGAATGCAGCTTTTGGAGTTCAGCTGTGAACCTTCCTCATGGAACAAACACACGTGTCGACCTCGACAACAAACAAGGTGCTATGGGGATGCTGGAGGAACAAAATACTTTCAATTTAGTCTGAAATAGCTTAAATACAGATGTCTAACATCAAAGTTATTTACACAATAACAGCACACTTTAAATGGAGGTCCCAGCAGCTGCTTGTCGCTCTTGTTTGGGGAAGTCTGTTTTTGTGGGATTGTGACTTCAGACCAGCAGCCATCGTGTGATGTGGTGGCTTCTCCGGCGGAATCCCCTCGCCTCAAAACACCAGTAGCCAGAAAACGGGAAGGAGCACTTCCTGGATCAGCACGGGATCATTCGAATGCTTGAGGCTAATTACAAAATTCCAGATGGAACGAGACGACCGCAGATCTGTTTTGAATTTTTGCTAACATGTGTTGCAGATGTGATCTGCACACTGCTGGGTGAGAAAAGGCTGTGAGGACCTTCAGTGAAGAGACCTGAGTCCCTGGACCTCCATGTCACCTGGAACACCTGGTGATCCATGCCGAACTGCTCTTGTATGCATCTATGAGATCTGTTTCCTACAGGTTTTCATGAATGAATAAGAGGTGGTTTTGTTTATCATATGTGAAGTAAAAGATTTCACGTCTTCATCAGAGGGGCTCAGGAACGCTGGTCCAGACTGGACAGTAAATTTGGGTGGACTTATGGAGGACTGAGCATACTTGGCAGTGCTTCCCTACTTTATTAGAAAAGTATTTCTGCAACATATAGCGTTAAGAGCCTTAAAGATAAAAGAAGAGGTCATCAGTGAATATATACCGTATTTTCACGACTATAAGGCGCACCTAAAACACTGAGATTTTCTCAAAAATCGACGGTGCGCCTTATAATATGGAGCGCCTTGTGTGTGGACTGAGTTCCAAAATCTGCTGTGCACCTTTGGTGGGTGCACTACGGTAAACGCTCCGCCAATCGATTAGCGACACATCTATGTGTAAGGATCCCCTAAAATGGCGCCGGTCAAGCGAGACGCGTATGAATGAGGCTTATTTTAAACTGCAGGCCATCGAATATGCGGCTGAAAATGGCGATCGAGCAATCTTAGCGTTTTTGCTTTATGAGGAGGTGGCATCTCTCCATACGCGCGAGGACAACTGTTTTACCAGGAGAGGGCGGCCATCTTCCCTAACCCCAACCAGGAGAGGGCGGCCATCTTCCGCACCTACTGCCGCGACAAGATAACCGCGCCCAGCCACATCACCAACATGGATGAGATCCCTCTGACTATTGACATCCCTTTGACCCACCAAGTGGAGAAAAAGGGACCAGCACGGTGGCGATACGCACAACGGGGCACGAGAAGTCGTCGTTCACCGTGGTTCTCAGCTGCCACGGAAACGGACAGAGCGCTGGATGAAGGAAGGCAAATACTCCTTCACAAAGACTATGAGGCAGCGGCGGGCAAGTTATGCCACCATATGCGGGTGGATTGTAGACGCATGGGCTATGATACCGTCTTCATGTATTGTAAGAGCTTTCACAAAATCAATGCTGAAGCGGAACCGGTCGGTGAGTCCGATTCAGATGATTAAGAAGAGGAATTCGGGATGTTGGACATTGAAATAGTGCAGCTCTTTAATTTAGATACAGAAGATGAAAACTTTGATGGTTTTGTGGCAGAAGAATGAATATTTTGTTCAATAAATGTGTCGAAACACACTGTTTAACTTCCGTTGTCATTTTTTACTGTATGTTTCAGCATGCGCCTAATAATACGGTGCGCCTTATGGATGTTTTAAATACAGAAATAGCACCCATAACTGAGACTGCGCCTTTTAATACAGTGCACCTTATGGTCGTGAAAATACGGTAGTTTGTTTGTTTATTTGCACAGATTTTATCAAGACAAGAAGAATCTATAAAAACACCAAATATTTGAGCCCTAAAAGTAAGAAGCCAGATATTTTATTTGGAATTATTTTAGGATTTATTATATTTATTTTGGATTTAAATGTCTCCCTAAATAGGCAAACGTGACTTTACTGTTGCATATAAAGGGTTCCACATTAGCAAGACGGAGGCCTGAGTCAATCAGGGTCCCTCCCTGGATCCCCCCAGGATCCCCTCCATCACTGGGCTCCCTTTAGTTAAGTCAATTGCTAGCTGCTTTGCTGGGGTCAGGTCCTGGTCAAAATTAATGAGACCAGAAAGGAAACCAACACGTCCAACAGTCAACAAAGGTTGCAGTTTGTGTTTAAACACCTGAAGTGATGAAGATGGAAGTTTAAGGGACTTCCTGCCTGGGACCAGGGGCAAAGCAGATGGGTGGTGGAGAATATCCAGTCTAAGGGCACATTTGGAGGATATTTTATAGATGACGTAACCATAATCAAGGATATAGAACATGGTCGTCTTCAGACTGTGTTTGGCAGAGAATGAAAGAGGCCTTATCATGGTGGAGAAACCCCAGTCTGGCCTTAACTGGTTATTAATGTGAAACTTCAGAGAAACCACAGAGCACAAGTGGTCCAACCAGAGACCCCGAGTGGTCCAACCAGAGTCCCTAAATGGTCCAACCAGAGACCCTGAGTGATTCAACCAGAGACCCCGAGTGGTCCAACCAGAGACCCGGAGTGGTCTAACCAGAGACCCCGAGTGGTCCAACCAGAGACCCGGAGTGGTCCAACCAGAGACCCCGAGTGGTCTAACCAGAGACCCGGAGTGGTCCAACCAGAGACCCCGAGTGGTCCAACCAGAGACCCGGAGTGGTCCAACCAGAGACCCAGGTCTTTTTATGAGCTGACCAACTCCAGGTCTGAGCCGTCAGGACTGGTAAACTTGGGGGGGCGTGTCAGTCAGAGTGATGGGCTACAGCTAATATGGTGGCTGTGATGATCTGCATAGACCTGACCTGCTACGTTAAATGATTAAGTAACTCCACTTCCAAACACGTCACCTGGTCGTCCAAGTCTGACAAAGAGAAATTAGATTGTGTGCTCCACCTGACCTGGTCTGGTCCTCCTGATGATTTAACGGGTTTGTTGTGGGCTTCTGGTCACTTGAGTCTTCTAAGGGATGTTGGAGGAAGTTTCTGTTAAGACTCAAACCTGAGGGAACGGTCACGTGTAAACCAGCTAGCAGGTGTGGGAGTGTTGACATCAGTTCATCATGGAGGAAGTGGTGATGGTTTCATGATGCAGGAATCTGCTCAGGTTGATTCAGTGTTGGGATCAAATCCAGGTTCAGACAGATTGTGTAGGTCCAAAGGAGGCCTTCTGGCAGCCAGTCAGTCATTCCTGTCTGGACCTCCTGACATCCGTTAGCATTTGCTTTTCTTCCTTTGGGTCCTATCATGACACCTTTAAAAACACCAGATGGTTTTGCTGTCCTTGTGAGGTCTCTGCAATGTCTCACTGGACTGAGTGACTAATGTGAACAAGACACCATCTTCTTCAGACACTTTACCAGGCGATCAAAGACCTTTTTAGTGCTCATAACGTGAGAAAGCGCCACAAAGAGGGTGACGAACAAATAAAACACAAACATGTCAACAGGTCCAGTCAGGGTTCTTTTGTCAGGTTGGGACTGAGTGCTAGAACGTTGGTCATGAGGCACCTGGTCGAGGAACAGGTCAGTTAAAATGGTCAACCTGTTCAACCTCTTCAGTTGACTTTGTTGATGGTACAAGATGAGAACAATTAGCTTAATCCCAACTGTAGCCATAGCAACAGTTGTTGAAAATCATTTTGAAGAGGTGGAGGAAAATTGGGACTAAGAGCCTGAGTACAAATTGAGGTTTGACTTCCAACAAGTCAATACGTGTAACTGTAAAATCTGCTCCACGTCCCCTTTAGCAGTGTGTGCGTGTGTGTGCGTGTGTGTGCGTGTGAGTGTGTGTGAGTGTGTGTGTGTGTGTGTGTGTGTGTGGGGGGGGGGGGGGCAGTTTGTTTTCCTGAGCTCACATTCTATAATTCAGCAGTCATGCATTCCACAGATTTGGAGCGTCTCAACCACTTGACGGTGTCCAATTCCCTCGTCCGCTGCCGAACCTGCCAGTGTTCACACAGCCTCCTGTGTGCCCGGCCCATCGCCATGGATACGATGAATGGATCTTCCTCCACAAACCTGCCTCTCCTCGTCTTGTCTGACCTCCGTCTGTGCTTCTGTGTGTTCCTTTTCCCAGTCAGATGTGTTTCTGCCCCCTCGACGGAGCGTCGCTCATCGCCTGACTCCAGATTCCATCCAGGTTCCAACATCCCTCCCGTTATTTAACGTTCAAGGCTTTTCCATAACTCAGCAGCAACATTTCACCTCGGATCTGTAGCTTGTGCTTCAATGTTAAATTTGATGTCTGTGAAAACTTCAGTTCACGTCCAACTTTGGATCCAGAGAAGAACCAGATGGATGAGATCAAAGGACAGATCAAAGCACAAGATGCCAAAGTGTGGAAGGTCGGAGCGCCTTCACTGTCTCATTGCCAGCGTTCTCCTCACCCTCCCCAACATTACAACAACCTTGCTATATTTCTGGGGATCAGCAGGATAGGTTTTCTTTTCCTTTTTTATGTCCTCCGTCCATGCCCATCCATTATAGATGTTATAGGATTAAGTCTCAGTTGCCACGTGTTTCCTAATTTCCCAGAATGCACTCTGCTGCAGATGTTCCCTGTGGAACTTCTAAAACCAGCCTTGTTCCTGTGAAAGGGAACCTCTGCTGCTCCTGGAGGGTCTCCTGGTGGAGCCCCAGCTCAACCATCATTTCCTCTTTTCTTCCACTATTTCTCCATTCATTCGTGTGTGTGTGTGGTGTGTGTGTGTGTGTGTGTGTGTGTGTTGTGTGTGTGTGTGTGTGTGTGTGTGTGTGTGTGTGTGTGTGTGTTTATGTGTGAACGTGACTTTTAATCCTCCGTTGACTTTTCACCTAATTGCATCAACTAATTGATTAGGGAATAATTGATTAGGTCTATTGGGGGAGGCTGATGAAGGATCTCCATCCAGGTTCCTTCAGCACTGGGATCCAACTGGACTCTCATCTTTCAGGAGTTTTTTGTACTGGTTCAGACGGGACATCTGGGTCAGGGCAGTCCTTCCATTCTGGGCCTCCCTGATATCAGCAAACATTCCCGTCTTCCTCCAGGTCCTATTTTATAAAGACCAGATGGTTCAGCTGTTCTTGTGAGGTCTCTGCAGGGTCCGACTGGGCTGTGCGACTAATGTAAACAGGACAACATCTCCTGAGTCTCGCTGCACCAGAGGATCCGACACGAGGCCTCCGGTTCCACAGCAGCGTCCCCTCCAGCAGGTGACCTCTGAGGAATGTTTCCTGTCTTTCACACATGTTTTGGCAGATCTCAGTACTTTGTGTCAGACGCCCCAAATGGAAATTCCAGAGACGAATCTGGAACCAGCAGCACCAGGACAGTACTCCACCACCGGTGCACGTGGACGATTACTTAATCAACAACAATAATGACCAAAACCCTCTTCAGAGTCAGACCGGAAGGTGGTGAAGGTTTGCCAGGGTTTAGTTTGTAGCGGAGGAGGCGTGATGCGGTGTCCCCCCGTGTCCTCCTCCGCTGGCTCCGCCCTCGCTCTGCGCTGCTCACCGCGTTCTCCAGCCGCGCTCGGCGCACTCTCCCCGGACACGGACTCTGCACCTGCCGGCCTGGACCATGAGCTGCTGAGCTCATCCGGATCGCAGCCAAAGAGTTTTTGACTTTCGAACCGCTCACCAGGACGCCAGGATGGACGCCAACCACGTTTGCTTCCTCGCCGCGACTCTCTTGTTAATCCATCTGCATCAAGGTAATCCGACTAGAACTGCCGGTACAGGCGGATTACATCTAGATTTAAAAAGCTTTCATAAAGAAACGAGTTAGAAATATATTTGAATAGCGACATGTCAAAGAAAAAGTCAATATCAAATAACGAAAATGTGGGGTTTTTTTTATTTCAACATTTATTTCCTAATCAATCAATTAGTCGATCAGGTGAAAAGTCAGGAGAGGATTAAAAGTCATGGCTGGCACACACACGCACACATGCACACAAGTTGGGGGTTATGTTGGTTTTAATGTCCCTTAAAATTGAATTATCTGTCCAACTTTGAGTTTAGTTTGGTCCTGGTCGGTTTCACATGTTTTTCCTTAATAAGGTTGATTAAACTGCGCTTTGATCATTTCCAACATTCTTTATCCAAAAATAGGACAAATTAACAGCAATGGGACATTTTTCATCAGGCTGCATCAACTGTGAGTTTTGATCCTTTGGTTATTAAGAGGAAACTGTTTCGGTAATCCCACCTGCGTTTAGTGCCCCCTACTGGCAGAACTGAGCCTGCCAGTTCTCCCACTTTCACCAGTCCAAAACCCACATGTGTCCAAAAAGAGAGAAGATCCAAACATTTTCATGACTAAAACTGCGTTATTTTCCTTCTGCTCCTCCTCCTCTTCCTCTCTTAGGCCTCTTTATTAGACCACACCCAGTACAGGACCAGTACAGTCCAGTACAGGACCAGTACAGTCCAGTACAAGACCAGTACAGGACCAGTACAGTCCAGTACAGGACCAGTTCAGGACCAGTACAGGACCAGTTCAGGACTACTAAGCACATTCAAACTGTTGGTGAAAAGTATCTGCATGTTGTGATTGCAGAAGTTCGGAAATTTGCGATCTCTTTTCGCGGCTAATCCGTCTGAGCTAACAGGAGCCATTCTTCATTTTATGTCGTCCAGTCCCAGTCTCACATCTGAAGACTATTAGCGCTCGCGCTGAAGACAACATCACATTATCTTTCCCCAAACAACCCCAAATAAAAGCTAATAGCCTGTGGAATTACAGGAACGGCTCACTGGGCTGGAAATGTGGCTACAAACATGCCTGTTTTCTCGATCTCATCCTCTTCTTTAAACAACAGACATCAAAGCACTTCGTCCCCTGGAGATCAAAGCAACCACGCCTGCACCTCATGAAACCTTAAGAAGCATCACCTCATTTTTCTGACCTAACTGAGCAGCGCTGTCAGTTATTAAATATCCTTGTTTCCAACCATTTTTTGGCTTTTCCCCCTGTGTCACAAAGTCTTTAAAAGATGAAATTGTGATCCAACAGTGATGAATCCACTTTCTCGCCGCTCTTTTCACGGCTCTGAATTTGCATAACTGTATGTGACAGACTGCCAGCTAGCTGTGGGAGGTATTAGCTAGCTCGGACCTTCGTTGGCTAGCAGGGACGGAATGTGCTTGTAAGCTTCCAAGCTGAAGTATTGAAAAAACCTTTAAGGGAATTATTATTGAGAAAGTTTTCTGAGCTGTCTGTGATGTCCCCCAGTCCCAGAGAGCCCTAGCTTGGCTGCTGAGGCGCTGAAATTCAACAAACCCCACCGGAATCTGAGAAATGATTGAAAAGGGTTCTTGAACGGCGATTTGAGCCTGCTCAGATTTACTCCTTGTTTGTATGGTGAAACTCTTCATCGTCCCCAGTTTGGTTTGACCAGTTTCCCGCTCCTCCTCATCGGGGCGATGGTTAGCGCTACAGTTTGGGATTAGCATAAGCACGAGAATTCCGGCTGGATCTGGTCTGCTGCTGTGAAAAAAAAGAATTAAAAACAAACTCCAGCTCGGATTAATGTGTTTTTGAGTTGGAGCGCCACCGAGATGCTCAGGACGTCACAGGGAACTCAAACAACCAACAAAAGTAGAGTTTGAGGAAACGGTCCTCCTGTTCTGGATCCCATCAGGACCAGGCAGGGCCGTTGGGATGTGGGCGTGGCCAAGCGCGTGACCTGTGACATGCTGAAGGTGAACTTCTCCGTTCTGTCACGCTCCCGATGTGTTTGTCTTGTCCTGCGCTGACGTCTCGACCAACTACACAAGAACTGGACCCACAAATCAGAACTGGACCCGGTCAGGATCCTAAATCCTGTCGTGACGGTAACATGAGCGGGCCTCCGGGGTTAATGTGCGTGTTGGGAAAACACACGTGAGGGAGGCAGGATTCTGCAGAACCCCCGACCGGAGCGACTCCCTGATCCAGGTCCTGACCGCACAGGAATTAATTATCGATTATTTTAGGTTAACATTTAGCAGATGACTCTTCTGGCGGTGACCTTCTCCCTCAGAGGTCAGCAGAAGATCTCACGGAACAGTCTGGATCTACCTGCTCGCTGACACGGACCAACCCAAACAGCAGCTCAGCGTTCCTCAACTGGTCCAGGACAACCGATCAGGCCTGAGCCGGAGTCTCCAAACATCTCTTCTTTGGCTCTTCTGGCACCCAGAGTCACCTCCATCGTGTGTGTGTGTGTGTGTGTGTGTGGTGTGTGTGTGTGTGTGTGTGTGTGTGTGTGTGTGTGTGTGTGTGTGTGCGTGTGTGTGTGTGTACGTATCAACATAAAGCAAATCCAAGGAATTCTGGGAGTCAAGAAGTTGGAATATTGCCGTAAAAACCTGTTTTTGGCATCTGAGCGGTCCATTTTGTGCCAAGTTCTCTGTGGTGTGTTTCAGTTTGGGTCTGATATTTTTCACTCTCATCTCTGGACGCTCTGGACTCGCCTGTCTGTGGATTATGGATGTTCATACCTCCTGTCCCCCCGTGAACACCGGAGCACCACAGGGTTGTGTGTCGAGCTCCATCCACATTCACACCTCCGACTCGGTCTCAAACATTCGTACATGAGCCGTCCCCTTCTGGGACCAGCTTGATTACACTCGTAAGAATTTCCTCAGGAGGAGGACTCCCTTCAACATCTGGGCCTGCTGTCAGTGAGATGATGTTTGTTCTCCTGAGGGACCTCCTTCCAGACCTGCAGCAGGACGTCAGTCATCACCTGGTCATGCATCATAGTCCCAGTTGTGGATGTCAGGCACTCGGGGAGTCTGTGTCCTACAAAGGTCACAGGTCAGATCCAGCCTGGGACCGTCAACCTTCTCTAGTGGATCAGTTCTCCAGGCCAGATGAACAATTATCGTACATGATTGATCCCGAACAGCTGAGCTCTTCGCGGTCTCGTCGCCTCCAAACACAGAAGCAACCTGTCAAACGTTGTTTGAGGGTCCACAATGCTCTCCTGGCTTCAGCTTTGACAAATGCTTCCACGAGTGAATTTCCAGGATCACATCAGAGGAGTCGTGTTGCGTTAGTTCCACGGGTGAAGCGTTAAGATCTCACTCATATTCATGCGTGTTCAGCTGTGGCACGTTAGCATGGTTGTTCAGCTGTGGCGCATTAGCATGGTTGTTTAGCTGTGGCGCATTAGCATGGTTGTTTAGCTGTGGCGCGTTAGCATGGTTGTTCAGCTGTGGCGCGTTAGCATGGTTGTTCAGCTGTGGCGCGTTAGCATGGTTGTTCAGCTGTGGCGCGTTAGCATGGTTGTTCAGCCATCCACAGGTTCGGCTGAAGCACGTGAGGTCAAAAACCAGGTTCAGATCAGGAAGTCACCAGACTGCATGAATCGCAGCACCAACGCTGCCCCCTGGTGGTGGTTGCAGTTTGCCTCCCAGGCTTCGCCCCTTTGGCGTGTTTTTATTGTTTTAAATAAATGTTTCTTCTTCTGTCTCCAGCCCCCTGCGTCTCCATTATGAGTCCCACAGCGAGGGATGACCGACCAGAGCTGGCCCACGTGGGCCAGCGGCGAGAGAAGCGCTGCTCCTGTGAAAACCAGAAGGACAAAGAGTGTATTTTCTTCTGCCACATCGGCATCGTCTGGGTCAACACGCCGAGGTTTGTCCCCCCCCAAAAACCTGCGTTTACAGGAAAAAGCACGAACGAGAAATAGAGCGAAAAGCTTATCTTTGATTTTCTGTGATTCAGGACTTCCTGCTTGCACCTTCATTCACA
The DNA here is from genome assembly GCF_003711565.1 of Takifugu flavidus. Taxonomy (NCBI): domain Eukaryota; kingdom Metazoa; phylum Chordata; class Actinopteri; order Tetraodontiformes; family Tetraodontidae; genus Takifugu; species Takifugu flavidus. The sequence goes on from NC_079538.1 coordinate 3,047,631, forward strand.
ATGGAGGAGCCCAGTTAGCATACCCGGGTTTTAACTGGGTTTGGGTTATTTTGGTTTGTGGTGGCGCTAATAAGAAAGAGCACCTTTCCTAACGAGGGGTAATTTCTGCCACCTTTGCTGCAAATTCCTCTTTTAACCCTTTAAAAAAGCCAGAATGACTGTGGTTCCCCACAGAATCTGAGTCTAGTTCTGCTGGATCCAACCAGGAAGACGAACCCACGTGAACTTCTGTTATTAAATATTCACCAGGACCAAAATCTGTTCCTGAACACCTCGTCAACGTTTCTTCATGATCACAGATATTTCTGCTAAATCTGGAAACTTGGGGGTGATTCTGAAATTGATTCCAGGCATGAACTAAAAATATCTCCTGTGGTTCTGGAAGTGTCTCACCTACCTCCAGATTGTTGGTTTAGTCTAAAGTTAGCAGTCTGGTCCTGCCTCCATCGTAAAAACTGCTTCCCGCCATCAGCACCAACCGCAGCAACAACGCAGCGGGTGCCTAAATGCTGTGGGTTCCTGAACGCGTCTGGTCCCTCGTACACTGTGGGTTCCTGAACGCATCATGCCCCTCGTAGGCTGTGGGTTCCTGAACGCATCATGCCCCTCGTAGGCTGTGGGTTCTTGAACGCATAAGGCCCCTGGTACACTGTGGGTTCCTGAACGCATCAGGTCCCTCGTACGCTGTGGGTTCCTGAACGCATCAGACCCCTCGTACGCTGTGGGTTCCTGAACGCATCAGGCCCCAAATGATATGGGTTCCTGAACGCATCAGACCCCTCGTACGCTGTGGGTTCCTGAACGCATCAGGCCCCAAATGATATGGGTTCCTGAACGCATCAGGCCCCTGTATGCTGTGGGACCCCCTGAATGCTGAAAGCGTTCACAATAAAATCTGAACAACTGAAAGTATTTTATCGGTCAGAAATCAAACTTCTGAATTAAAATGTATTTTAATGCAAATATAATAACAACTGCTGCCTGCTGGTGTCACAGTGGTCAGATTTTATCAGCAGATAAGTTCCAGATGTTTCACCTTTCAGTGAGGTCTTTAAACAATTCATCACGTTAAGCCGAGACAAAGTCAACACGGGGCTCTGACAGTGGCCCCTGGGGGCCCGTTACTTTGAAATGTGCCTTAAAAAAGATCCTTCACCGAAAAACTGTCGACTTCTGAAATCTAAAAACCCTGATTTCAAACATTCCTGTGTTCAGCCACTTGGTTCCTTATGGCTTTGGTTCGGTCCGACTCAGGAGGAACCTCAGCCGCTGCCTGTGCACACAGACCGAGGACGCCAAGTGTTTGAGCTTCTGCTCCTTCCAGTCAGAGTGAGGACATGCGCACGCACACACACACACACACACACACACACACACACACACACACACACACACACACACACACACACACACACACTTACCTGAGGACGACAGACTATTGTCCTATGTTTTATTGGGTTATTCTCATTTGTAATTTAGTATTTTATCTTTATAGTTTGTTTTTATTGTGCCTATTTTACTGGAAAGCACTTTGGACACCTTAAAATTGTGCTTTATTAATAAAGTTTAAACATTGGTCAATCAAACTGGATCAAACCGGATCCGATTCTTTTTCTTCTCAGTGGAGAAAACGATGCGGTGAAGAAGAGGACGGCCGACAGGTGGAAGAGGAGGTACCGAGGTGCATTCTGGGAAAAGGGAGCTGGGACAAGCTGAAAGTGAGGAGCTGAGGCCGAGGGAGAGGAGCAACGTGTAGGGCCATGATGGACGGTGTTCACCTGAGGATGCAGCCCATCAGAGGCCTGGTCACAGCTTTTTGCTCTTTTAATTCCAGAATGTTCCAGTTCACTGTCGCTCAGCTCAGAACCGAAGATGCTGGGCCACATTTGAGTCACTAAACAAAAGAAAACCTCTGAAGCTGTAACTCCACAACAGACGAGAACAAATGTGACGTGAGATGAGTTTACCTCAGACAAGCAGACAGTTAATGCTTCAAACTGAAGTTTAGCTCCACAGCATTAAAAAGACCTTTAGCACTGTCCTTTATCTGCTACAAACAAAAGATTTTAGAACTTATTTGATGCTCCACCATCTAATCTGAGACCTAAACAAAGAAGGGAGCTGCATCCCCGCTTCCTCTGCAGAACGGAAGCTCAAGCTTGTTGGGTTGATGAAGATGATGACGATCAACATGTCGATCCATAAAAGCAGATCTTTATTTCCTCCAGAAAAGTTTGGGTGGAACAAAAATCTCAGTTTGGCCACGAAAAGCAATTTACTCGCAAAAGTAATGACGAATCTAAGATATTATTTTAACTTTGACCTGCGCTGATGGAAAAATCACAGTTGTTCGCCAAAAGTGATCATTTATGTAAGTTTAAACTTTCCAGTTTAAACTTTCCAGTTTTAAAGTCTCATTGGATATATTTTGAATGTCTACAGCCCAGATCAGATGTGTCACGGTTTGGATCGTCTCATGCAGCAATAAATCCCCGTTTAGCTTGTTCACACCGCACTTCAGTTTCACTCACACAGATGTATAGCAACGTGTATTTTATTGTATTTATTTTATTAAATATTTTAATTACCCGAACAGCTCAGCGTGTGTTTTATTGCGTTATTGTTGGCTTAGTGTTTTATTTCACAACTTTAATTTTTATTTTGTTTCTCTTCTAGTCCAAGGTAGTTTTCTATGTCAACTGGACTGGGTTTCTTCTCTTGAAGACATTTCGCCTTCTATCCAGAAGGCTTCTTCAGTTCTGGATAGAAGGTGAAACGTCTTCAAGAGAAGAAACCCAGTCCAGTTGACATAGAAAACTACCTTGGATACAATGACCTGGATGATTGAGAATCTACACAGACTTCTCTTCAAGTCGTAACTGATGTCAAGATGAGCAATCATTTTCCAACACTGCCCCCTGGTGGAACAACTGCATTACCAGTTCATATCATTTAAAAAAAAAATTACTTTAATTCTTCTTTGTTCAATTTCTCCTGTACAGGTTCTAATGTTGTAACTTTATAAACTGTACATGTACTTGAATATTTATCTGTACTGTGAATACTAATGGTTAGACGTTAGTGAAGCTACAAAAACGTCAAAAGGATGAAGTTAAAGTAGATGGTCAGCAATCGCTTTAGAATTGTGATATAATCTAGATTACATTTTAAATACTATGTTTTCACAACTTTTTATAGCGACATCTATGGCGTATTACAAGTAACATTTCGCGCCAAACCAGCTCTTTCACATTTGCACTTCCGGGGCACAAACATGTATTTCCGGTATGAACTTCCCGTGTAAACAATGCGCCTAATTAGCGTTAGGATAAACACGCACGAACACATTGGTGTGCGGGGCTGTTCCACGTTGTAAACGCTGGTTTATAGCGATGGTAACAAATTAGTCCGAACACGCGAAACCTTTTCTCGTTATCCGAAGACGAAGCTGGAGTCTCGGAACCAGAGGGTAAAGAGTGTTTAGATTCCCTAAAGATCCAGACAGAGTTCTGCAAATAATAATGCTTGGATGGTCTATACAGGCAGTGTTTTTAACGTTATTTCAGCAGACAGTTATATAACAGGTATCTAATTCTCCATGACTCTTCCTGATGGATCATTGGTTGCTCAGGTGTTGCTGGCTGTGCAGAGGGAGATGGACAGAGGTGAATCCCAGTTTATCGGGGACTGCTTCTTGCCAGTGGACATCTCTGATGGTCAAGTCCGTCCTGATGCCACTCCTGTCATCAGGTTTGAGTCCACTGATGAAGAGGAGGACAATGATATCAAAGACGAAGAGGGCATGTCATCTGAACCAGAGGTTTGTGTTTTCCCACAAGTCTATCTTTGATAACAGGCGTCACACACATGGGTACTGTTCTCTGCTGAGAACCCAGAAATGTTCGGGCGAATGTCAGGGAGGAAAAAACAAGCCAAAGTGTTTTGTTTGTCTCCTTCAGGGTCTCAGCAAAGCCCCAAGAAAAGGGTAAGAAACAGCGCCACGTGGAAGACGTCCACGTCTGTCCTGCTAATCTGTGTTTTTAATCTCAGTTTTCCTCTGACTGACAGGACTACGATCAAGCGGTACTCCAGATCAAGTGAGAACATTAACAGTGGAGTCAGTTTCAGACGCGTCAGCATGCTTCAAATCTTCTTTTTATACCAAAGTGTTGCCTCATCGTTCACTCATGTGCTTGGATGTCACCGTTGGCCAATCACAAGCTCCCAATTCTCAATTTAGCTTTACTACACATTGTTGTGTCAAATATGCTGTGAAGGTTTTGCTGACTATAAAATCCAAACGCTAACTTGGTTGTCCAGAAATGTCTCTGCACCTGCTGACCCGCCGGTTCCTGCAGCTGATGCAGGAGGCCCCCGGTTGCTCTGTGGATCTCACCCACGTGACCACAAGGCTTCAGACCCACCGCCGAAGACTTTATGACATCACCAGTACGCTGTACGGCATTCAGGTCATCGAGAAAGAGTCCAAAAACAGGGTCCGCTGGATGTACGTCAGGGAAAAGGGCGTTTCTGTGTGCATGTTGAGCCGCCTGTTACTTGTTCATTGTGTTAGCAGAGATGTTGGTTTGAAGCTGTTCTGATTCTCCTTCTTTTGCCTCCACAGAGGAAAACATCCAATCTCAGTGTTCCTCTCAAACAAGTGTACAGAGCTGCAAAGGCTAAAGCAGGTGGAGTCCACCTTAGATGGCCTCATCAAGCGTTGTGCCCAGCAGCTGTTTGACATGACGGATAACTTGAAATACTCCACATATCCTTGGGGACGCTTGTCATCCCTCTTCATTCATTGGAAGAGCAGGAAAATTTTCCTTTACCTTTTATTCACGTGGGCCTACGTGACCCATGAGGACATCAGGCTCCTCCAGACCTTCCAGGAACAGACAGTGATAGCGGTCAGAGCTCCAGAGGAAAGCAAACTGGAGATCCCAGTTCCAACTGAGGTACGCAGCCCCACGCAGGCCACGAGAGCCCAACACATGCCCCGCCCCTTCCTGTAGCCCCCCTCCATGTTCTCTTGCGTCTGGGGCGTATTGTCTACGCTAATACTTGCTACGCTTGCTAGCACATCGATATTTGCTTGATCTCCTTCTATATGAAGTGATTTTATATCAGTTGAATTTGTGATGGCGCTAATGGAGGAAGTGACATCATTCCTCTGATGCTGTGCTGCAGGACAGCGTTCAGGTCCACCTGACGGCGAATCGGCAACCCTTCATTGTCCTGACCTGTGAGCTGGGTTCAGGTCATGACGCAGACGGCAGCGCCTGCTTCTTGGATCTGGAGGAGAGTCGGATCAGGACAAAAATACAGTCAACAGGTGTGAAACTGCTACTCTGGTTATTTAGCAACACCTTGCTAACTAAGCTAAAGTCTGCAATTGCCACTTCCTCTGGTGTCATCTTGAGTCTGGAGGTGGGCAGGAGTCGCCCCACAGTTTCAGTCCCCTCCTCACCTGTTCACATCAGTCTACTTTAATCTGATCTGAAACTATCAGATAACAATTAAAAAGCCCTCACAAAGTTAGTTTGAACAACTGTTGCCGTGGTGACGACACAAATCATCGTCTCTGCTGACTTCATGAGGACGCCGTTTATAACACGTGTTAATAAATGTGTTATTTCCTAGATTCTCGCGGGTCTACGCAGGATATGTTGCCACTCCGCCACCAGGAGGCCCCGCACATCCTCACTTAGAATCAGCAAACTGCGTGAGCTGCTTTGCAGGTATGGATCACATGACTGAAACAATGCGCCACATCCTGTCAGGATGGTCCTATTGGGAGGGGGTGATCCGCTCTCTGCCAACCTCCGGGTCTCCGGGTGAATTGCTCGGCCTGATGGGAAATGCCCGCACGAGCCTTCGCAGTGAGGCATGGAGAAACTTGTCTCCATCTTCACATCTCACAGAGGGAGGATCTAATGCTCTAAATCAATCTTTATTTATATAGCATCTTATACAATCAAAATTGTTTCAAGGCGCTTTCCAGAATCCCAGGGCCTGACCCCAGACAAGCAACAGTGGCAAGGAAAAACTCCCCTTTAACAGAAGAAACCTTGAGCAGGACCAGGGTCAGGTAGGGGGACCTCCTGCTGATGGGGGGGCTGGGTAGAGAGAGAGGAGAGGGGGAGGACAGGTAGAGAGAGGAGAGGAGAGGAGGGGAGAGGAGAGGAGAGGGGAGGGGAGGGGAGGGGAGAGGGAGGGTAGAGGGAGAGGAGAAGTAGAGTGAAGGGGAGGTAGAGGAGAGGAGATGGGAGGAGAGGAAAGGAGGGGAGGGGAGGGGAGAGGAGGAGGAGATGGGAGGAGAGGAGAGGCACAGAGCACAGAAACACACACAAAAAATACGGTGTACAATCACTTCAGCGGGGCCGGAGGTCATTATGCAGCTCCGAGGGCGGCGATACCTGTAAATAAATAGGAGGGGGGGGGGAGAAGCAGAAAAAACTACACAAGAACTAGTCTGCTTGATGAGGAGAGAAGGAGAGGAGAGGAGAGGAAACCATGACCCAGTGGGGTGACAGAGGCCTGTCAGGTGATCATGTTTCTGGACCCCGGCAGCCTTGGCCTATAACAGCATAGCTAAGATGTGACCTAACGATTAGACAACTCCCTAAGTGTGATAATTTGTCTGTCTATGATAGTAACTGGAACTACAGAATTAGTGATAATAAGCTTTTTCAAAGAGGTAGGTTTTAAGTCTGATCTTAAAAGTAGCGATGGAGTCAGCCTCCCGTACCTGGACAGGGAGCTGGTTCCATAGCAGGGGGGCCTGGTAGCTAAATGCTCGGCCCCCCATTCTACTCCTGGAACTCTGGGAACCACAAGTAGACCAGCATTCTGAGAGCGGAGCGGTCTATTGGGCTGGTAAGGTGTCACTAGCTCCTCCAGGTAGGATGGAGCTAGGCCTCTGAGGACCTTGTAGGTCAAAAGAAGGGTTTTAAAAATTATTCTAAATTTAACGGGCAGCCAATGAAGAGACGCCAGTACAGGAGTTATGTGATCTCTTTTGTCAATACCTGTCAGAACTCTGGCTGCAGCATTTTGGATCAGCTGGAGGCTTCTTAAAGAGTTGTTTGGACACCCTGATAATAAAGAGTTACAGTAGTCCAGCCTGGAAGTAACAAATGCATGGACTAACCTTTCAGCATCATGCCGCACCAGTAGTTTCCTGATCTTTGTGATGTTCCTCAAGTGAAAAAAGGCACTTCTAGAGACTAATTTTGTGTGAGTTGAAGGAGAGATTTTGATCTAGATTCCCTTCCCTTCAACAGTTGGACTCGGACCTGATACAGCCATCAAAGCTCAGATCCAGACCACAGGATTTGGACACGTGGTCCTGATTGAGTTTGGGGAAATTCCATTTTTGCCCTGAAGCCCAGCATTTATTGGCTGAATGTAAAGGGTTGAAGAACTGATCCCTGAAGAATGCCATCTTACAGCCACAGGACTGGATCTGAAGCTTCAGATGATCACAGCACCAGTTGAAGCTACTGACCTGTGTTGAATCTTCTGACATTTGAGTCGTTCCCAGGTGGGGTTTTTATTCTGGCTCTGTGGTTTCTGTCTGACATTGGTTTGAATTAGATTAAAAGATGTTTTTTAAGGATGTAGCGAGCGTTTGTGTTCCTGCTGATGCCCAGAGAGCAGGAGCTGCCGCTCTGGCTCCGCTCAGAGGTGCCGCCGAGCCACACCTGCATTCACCAGCGCCTCCTCTGTGCCCGTTCATCCACCTGGCAGGTGTTTCATCTCCAGATGCAGATTAAGCCTGATGAGACACGTGCACGTGCGCAGAACAAACACTCAACCGTGCAGTTTTATCTGTGGAGGCCCTGCGGCTGCACGCTCTCAGATAATCCTGCACGTTCTGCCGGTTTCATCCCCCTTTTTGTTTAATCAGAGCATTTAAATTCCCTCTAAAAAATGATGATTTCTCCAAATGTGAAATTAGTCTTTTATTCAGCTCCATGAAAAACAAAAGGAGGAAAAGAGAAAAGTGCCACCCAAAGAAAACAGTTCCACTAGTCCCTTCCTGAAGGTTCCCTTCTGAAACTCCAAAGTCTTAAACCCAGCACACACAGTAACTTAACTGTATAATTTAAGGTCATTCGATAGTATATGGTTGTATAGATTCTATAGGCACTCAGAACCAATATAATGATGAGTTTCCCAGTGTGAGACGACTGGCAGCAGGACATCAGGTTATTCATGGTCTCCACCTTCAGCCCCTGGTTGGGCAGGAGACCCCCGTCCCCTTCAGACCACAGTACCCACCAGGGTTTTTGTTCAGGTACTGCTGGTGATAATCCTCAGCGTAGTAGAACGGTTTGGCTTCTGCGATCTCGGTGGTGATGGGTCCGAAACCGCTCTCTGACAGAACCTGAGGGGAGAACAAAGTTCCGTTTATCTCAGCATGAGCTCAAATGAGCTGAGCAAACCCGGAGCGGCTGCTTTGTCTCTGCTCGTATATTCAGACGAAGCTTTAGGCTGCTGCACATGTTCTGGCGCCGCCGTCCTTGTTTAGAAGCTATTAAAGTTTCATGCCGCTTTATTTACTGCCTGCGCGGCTTCAATATTGAATGCGCCATGTAATTTTTATGACTGCGGCTCTGCAGGAGACGACGACCCAGAACAGGATGTAAAGACTCAGTCTTTCATTCTTCTTGCCTGCAGTGATACAATATTTATCCGTGCACGTATTTTGTGTTTGTGGCTCGCAGTTGTCCTTCTGCGCCCTCACACTCCACTGCACTGCGGTTTCCAGCCACCAGAGGGCGCTGCTACGGCCAGACCGGCTTAACGTTCAGTTTTCCATCTCATACAGAAGCAAAAAGAAGCCAGCAGCTCTTCCTCCTCTGACGTGGTGTCCATGGTGCCCAGTTAAGCTCCCAGCATCCCCGGCGCTACAGCGATGTCCAGGAGTTATGGATGTGTGTTATTGTGACGTTATCACCATCTTAAATGCTGCCTTTGTAGGTTCTTAAGGGGAATTTAAAAATGTCTGCACACTAAATGGGGCGACGGTTCTGTTTAAAGGTGCCTTCCAGTAAAATTAAAGTGGTGCTGATGTTAATTCAACCCATTCAATCAAATGTGAATCCATCTTTTTAATTTAAGCTGCGTTTACCGGCTGTTTCAGCTGCAGTCATGAACGCCGCTGACAGGTTCAGTACAAACTGCACATTAAGGGCAGAGCAGCACCGTTGAGATCCACGCGCTACCGTCAGCCGTGGTTATTAATATAGCTGCTGCTGCTGCTGCTGCTGCTGCGAACACATCCCCCGTTTGAGTTGAAATACAAGAAAGCTTTGGTTTATTTATAGAAAGACGAAGAGACCGGAGGTGGTGCTGTGTAATTTCACACACTGATGCCTCCAACAGTTAGAGGGGTAATTGTTGCCAAACCATTTTAACTTCATTGACGTTGGCGCTCGAAACTCGTTAAAGGAAATGTCAGCAAACAAACCTGATGAGTCAGAGATGCTGTGTAAGAAAACACAAGAGCAACATAAAACAGCTAATATTAGAGCCTTAATGGGCAGTGGTCTCTCACTCACACACACACACACACACACACACACCTAACGTCCTGTGTCAACATCACAAGGACAAGAATCCGATCCACCAAGAATTTTAAACCGGCGTTTGGACCCATGTTATGACCCCAACGACTCTTTCATTAAAGGTCAGTAAACTGGTGAAATCCTTCCAGAACCACCTTCAAAACATCCCAGATAATAAATGCTCCATATTTCTCCCAGATTTCACCCCAAACGGCTGGTTTTCCAGCATCTCCTCGGTCTTCCAGAGTGGCCACGTTAGCAGCCTGCTAAAAATGCATAATTTACATCCTTTCATTTGCATGTCAGAGACGGAGATTTCTCATTTGAAATGCAAAATACCTTGACTGCACTGGTAAAGCAAAGAAATGTGAACAATGCTGATAAGCTGCCATGAGAGGAGAGGAAATATTTAAACAGGGAAGAAACTGACACGTTCAGAAATACTGGAGCCAATGGTTCCAGACAGCAGAGACAGGAAACAGTAGACAGACATGAATGTTTGAAAAGAATGTTTATCAGGAAGAAAAGATGCCAGAGAAATGAGCACTCTCTCTCACACACACACACACACACACGCGCACAGTGTTTTACCTCCACCTGCCATTTTGATGCAGTGCTCATCCTAATGATGGGCCGAAGGCAAAAGAAGAGTAGGGTGGAAACCACCGACACCAACAAGATAATGTTCTGTTGTACCTTAGACACACACACACGCGCACACACACACCCTGAAGATCACTCTCTGTGTGAACAACACAATCAAGCCAGGCAGCTCAGTGAAGCTCATCAATACTCTGACACCACCTTAATCTCTCTCTCTCATCACTTCACCTCTTTCTCATCTGCTTTTTTAACATATCAAATTTGTCTGGAATGGAAAGAAAAACATAAACAGCGCGTTGACGCGACAACAAAGAAAAGCTACAGAGGAAGGTAATAAGAGTTGGTCCCAGAGGACAACGTCACAGTCCAGGCTGATGGTGAAGACAGCTTGGTGTAAGATCATCCATCCATCATCCCACCCACCCACCCACACACACACACACACACACGCAGAACCAGAGAAACGGACTCCAGTGAACACACTGACAGTTGCAGTGTGAAGACGTTAGCAGTACCGGACAGCTAACGTGCAGGAACAGAAAACCTTGTCTCCACAGGAAGGTTTATGGGAGCAGGTTTACACACGTTAAAGCTTCAGCGCAAACTGTTAGAAATGTGAGGGGACGGACGTTTAATCTGAACACCAGTGAGGCCCAGTTTGCAACTAAAGCGATTTCAGCAGAGGACAGATTTAAGGCCCAGATGGTTTGGCATGGATTGTGTTTGCTATAGGCCAATGGCACACACACACACACTCACACACACTCACACAGATGGGAGAGGGTGGGGAGAGACAATCTGGTGAGAAAAAAAAGATGACGAAGGAAAGCAAACCTAGAAAGATTGAAGGAAAGATAAAGAGAAACAGTATCGACTGTATCTGTTGAGCAGAAAAACACAGATTAAAGAGGCGAAGAGCAAAAACACACACACACTCACACACACTCACACAGCTACATGTCATCATCTCTGGGAGCAGAGCAGCTGCTCTGGTCTCAGTCAGGAGGCTTTGCTGCATCTCTGAGGTATCGAACATCTCATCAGAAATATCAGTTTGGCCTCATTTAAATCGGTGAGGTGAGACGTTGATTGTTGTCTTCCTGCATCCCACCACCGGGGGGCGGCTCACAGCCAACCTTTGGTTGCCTTAGGTGCCTAATTATAAATATTCAGATGATGAATGAACAGTTTTCAGATCAAGGAGATAAAGATGCTTCCCAAGCTGATGGTGTAACTTTTTTAAAATGGCTGTGTTAAATTATTAATTTCTATGCATTCTAATATATTTAAAATGTATAAAACCAAATAAATGTTTGTTCTATCCGATCATTTGTTCCAGTTTGAGGCTGAAGAAACGATGGATGTGAAATAGAGAGAGCGAGAGAGAGACTTCAGGATTCTGATAACAGGAACAAATATTTGGACGGATAAGGAGGGACGAACAAAGGGAAAAAACTGGAAACTAGAGAATAAAAGAGAAACCTCGTTCTCAGTTTCTATGGTAACGGCTCTGTTGGTGGGTTGGTGGTGCAGACGTCTCAGCAGGCGAGAAGTGAGCAGAGCGAACGTATGAACGTTTGTTTGCACGTGTGGACTTTTAAACATATGGGCAGACTGAGCAAAAGAGGCATGCTGGGAAACGTAGTCAAAGAAGGGAGGAAGGAAAGGAGAGCACCTTCTGGTATTGATCTTTGGAGGCCAGAGCTTCCTCCAGCTGCTGCTGCGTGTAGGTGTAGATGGCGGAGCGATATGAGGTCCCCATATCGTTGCCCTGCCGCATCCCTGAACACACACACACACACACACACACAAACAAAGGCTTCAGTCTTTTGCTGGCAGGAGAACATCTACAGCTGACGATGCTTCCAAACACATTCTGCATCTCTGTTGGCAGAACTGTGGCTGCATTTTCAGCAAGTGTCCTGGTGTTTTTATTATCCGTGTCTGCTCGTCAGCCTGTCGGCCACCATGTTTGCTAAACTCAAAGATCTGAGAGCCAAAATCTGCATCTGTTAATCCTTCTCTCGGGAGCTTATCTGCTTTTGATCACAGCCTCGGTGCTTCTGCTCACGGCTGCGTTTCAGCTTCAGCTTACATTCACTCCTGTCTCTTCTTCCCACACTTGCCCCCCCACCTGCCAGCTGATGCACGGTGGATACATGCTAACGTCATTCACCAATCGTGTTTTATACCTCACTGTTTTGGTCCGATATCCTGTAAACGTAGATCTGATACTGAGGGGTCAGAGGTCATTGTGGAGCCCCCCTCTCCTCTATCAGTGCAGGCTGACCTCTGACCCCTCAGTTTGGGATCAACATCCTCAGGGTAGTGGACCAATAACATGGGAGGGCCGTACCTTGAGTCGGGTCGTGACTCTCCCAGAAAACCTTCAGCAGGTTGGCAAAGCTGATCTTGTCGGGGTAGAAGACGACTCTGACCACCTCCGTGTGTCCTGTCATGCCTGCAACATACAACATCTGTGGGTTCTCCTGTGTCCGCCGGCGGTGGGTTTGTCGGTGAACCCCGCGGCAGCCACAGAGCTCGTCTGGGCCGCCGAGCGTCGGGACCAGAACATTTTTCTTTTCAGCTTCAGTTTTAACCATGAATCCAAACATCCGTCCTCAGTCAGCAAACAGTCTGCAGCAGGCCTCAGTAATGAGCGTGACCCGTTCCTTCACCTCGACGTCTCCCTCTGTGACTTATTCCTTTTTTAATATAAATAGTTCTGGATTCTTACAGCAGATATTGCTGAGCGGAGCCAAAGCTGCGCTCGATATTAAACAAATGCCTCAGTGAGCCAATCTCAGAGGAATAAATTGATCCAGGACAGGACGAGGCATGAAGACGATGCTGGAGGCAGAACAGAGACATGAAGACCTGCGACGTGTCAGCCAGAAGAACCTACTCAGAGGAGACTGTAAAGCTTTATATTTCATCTTGGAGTTCCTCCATCTTGTGTTGTGTGGAACGTTTAGCAGCTTTAGCTTTAGCATTGTTCGGCTCGCTGTGATGGCGTCCCTGCTAATCTAGGATCTTTCAGAGATGTTAAACGGGCGGCGCTGCAGGTAGGACAGCATCACTTTGTGCTGACCAGCTGGAGGAATCACTGGGAGGTCTGGACACTCATCACACCCCATCACACCATCAGGGCCTGCTCCATAGTCTTACAACAATAGGACCTGGGGGAAATTATTCAATCTCTTTATTAGGTCTTGATTTTCCACACTGTACCGGCTCTCTGTGGGCAACACGCAGCCAATATTACCCTTTTTTTAAAGCAGAAAAAAAAGTCTTAATTTATCCCACCGTGCAGAAATCTGCAGCATCAAACTGGCCTCCGGTAAAACGCATCACTAAATCGGTGATTTAAATTAAACACAATCAGCAGCTGCATTGTAACAGTTGCAGTTTTATAGACCTGGGTGGATCCGCAGCGTGAGGTATGCATGTTGTTACTTGCTGGTACCGCTCATGATCAGTGAATGAATAAATGCTAACAGCTTAGCTGACTATGTTACTCAGAGAAACATTGTGGCTCTCCAGGACAAATGATTCTCTACCAGCCCTGGAACTGCTAATGAACTGCATCCCTCTCATTACATATGCATGAATTCAGCATATTTCAGGTAATAAATCATTAAGGAGGAGCAGAAGTGGTGTGTAGTGTTGGCCTCACTATCTCACTACTGACTTGGTTTTTATGCTGCTGCCATAATCCAGAGTTGGTACTGTTCTGATCAAAGGAAACTGAAACAGCGTATAAAGTTAAAGCCATATTCAACAACCAGTTTACCTTTGTAGCTACAGCACCTACCTGTACAGACTTCTTTGTAGGTGGGATTAGGTGTGTACCCTCCTGAGTAGCCCACCTGGGTGGAATAAACTCCCTTCTCTCTCCAGAGTTTCCTCTCTGCACCCCAGAAACAGCCCATACCTTCAGAAACCATGAGAAGACTGTTTTTATAATGCACACACTGACACCAATCCAGAGCTTTCAAACGCGCTGATGTGCACGGGCTGTGGCCGCAGCATGCAGAAGGCCCAAACATGCACAGGAGGGAGAGTCCAACGTACCAAACATGACCATCTCTGTTCCCTCTGGGAAAGGCGGAAGAGTCTTGTTGCCGTTCACGTCATGTTTGGCTGCGAGGGGATGACAAACGAGGAGGAGAATTTAAGATCTGCAGTCAGTCATGAGAGACGACCCCCGATAGATCAGCTCACAGTTGAGGGCAGTCAAAGCTTCCGTATTTAGCTCCAAACATGAGCTTAATCACCCTGACACCAGGTGTAGATGAAGACAAGTATGTGTGTGTGTGTGTGT